>NW_027305632.1:0-143000 GCF_039555335.1 Amphiura filiformis
CTTGTATCAAAAGGGTAGGTAATACTGGCATAAATGGTAGTAAAGGCCGTTCAACCAAAGTGGATATAAAATGGGATGAAATTCGGACATCTCCCTTGAATGTGGTGGGATAGCAAAATAAAAAAAACCTGCCTTTTTTCAGCCTGGATCAATTATTACTGGCCTTTCAGGATCAATAATTATCCCTGAAACACTAAGTGCGTAAACATACAGAGTGAGTCATAATGATGGGATGACTCCATTGAAACCTACACCCCCTGTGCGGGAGATTAAGGTCATGAATGTCTTCCATAGGGGTGTATGGGTTTTAATTGGAATAGCCCATTTATATTTGGGAGGAAGATACTCTGTCTGCTTCCAAGGCAAAACACATCATCTACTATAATAAGAGCCGAAGATAAAAATACCAGTCTCAGGGAACTTCAAATGTGACCACCACCGCCACAAACCCAGTGTAGTCACCCCATGGACCAATAAGCAAATCAATAGAAAATAAAGGAATTTCATGAGCAAATTTTTGAGCACCTATTTGCTATTTCCACAGCAGTTATGACAAGTGATATATTAATTCAAAGCTTGTTTAATAGAGATTTCAACCCAAGATACACAAAAGTGTGACTTTACACTGGATTTGTTGTGGATGGTCACAAATGGGACGTCTCCGCAATATGGAAAAAGAAATTGAGGGGGGGGTCTACAGAACAGAAAAAAAAATCTTGGAAAAGGGGGTCTTGAGGGTGTCACTTACCTATAGTGCAAGGTAAAGAGAGTAGCCCCCACCCCCTCCCCCGGGCTTTTGACATGGGAGGGTAAACATCAATTTATGTGGATATGTGGTATCCAACAGTGAAGCAAGTATGCCATCCATGCATTAGCAGGCTCATGAACAACTTGGTGGACTTTGCTACTAATTATATTATATATATATAACATTACTCATGAAAAACTTGGCGGACTCGAAACATCAAAAGTGGGTGTGTTCATTTCTAGATGAGTTGTAGTACTCGGATGTTTCTTCGCTGTACACTCGCAGTTGCATGTACATTTGCAACGAGAGCAACAGGTTCCGCAGTCCGCTGCTTCGTCGGCTTTGGTGGACACCGTCGCGGCGGACTGCAACAGATTCTCAATAATCTGATCAGCCATCGATGTGGCCAATGCCATTGTTTCACTGTTAACCTGCGCTGCCATGTTTGGCGGCGATTCAAATTGATTGCTCGACAAGTCCTGTTGGGCGCTGTTGTCACCCGTTTGCTGCTGTTGCTGCTGCTGCTGGAGCATGTCGTCTTGTTGGACGACTACGGTAGCCGGCGGCGAAGCAGAGGGGTTATTTTTGGAAGAAACTGCTTGCTGCGGCACCGCAACCATCTGCATGATGGATTGCAGAACAGCTGGAGAAGGAAAAGCTGTCATGATGCCCTGCGGGGCGATCAGTGGCGTGACGTTCCCGGCAGCGTCCTTGGTTAGAACCTGCGTCAGTGGCACTTCGATCATGTCCATTGGATTCTGTTGTACGACAGTTGGCTGCATTACCTGACCTGTCCCAGGTGTATTCCCTGCTACAGCAGGTACCTGTATCACTCTTTGCACAGAACTCTGTGGTGTTGCTGCTATTGTTTGAGAGGTCGATTGTGCCGCTGCTCCTGAATTTGTACCATTCAACACTAAACCCGATCTTTGTGGAGGAGGGACTACCCCTGTACCAGCCACCTGTCCCGAGTTTGTTATTAATTGTATCTGTGGTTGTTGTGCCTCCGTTTGTATGACCCTCTGCGGCAAAGTTGTTACCCCGCCGCCTCGCTGGACTCCGTTTCCGATGATCTGCACCTGAGGCTGCTGTATGATATGTTGTTGCGATTGGACAACTCCTGGGTGGGGCTGTTGTTGTTGGACAACCCCAGGGAGGGGTTGCTGTTGGACCACCCCAGGGAGAGTTTGCTGTTGGACCACCCCGTGGGTACATCCCTGGACGACTTCAGGTGTGATGACCACCTGCGTGGGCATGGTATTGGAGCCTTGGTTGATGGTGATAACCAGATTCTGTCCAGAGCAACCGCCTGAGCCGATATTACGAATGATGACCGATTGAGGGCCTCCAGGTTGCGGATTACCTGCACAAAAAGTGAAAAAAAAAATAATAATAATAATAATTTAGAAATTGCATACAAATAATTATAATAGTTTAACATAATGCATAATAGTCCCAAACAGAAATGTTTGGTAGACTCATAACCGGTGCGATCTTACCTTTCCGATGTTGATTAAGATACTTCTTGCATCGATCCCGAGATGCGGAAAAACCAATAGTCATTTTGTCCCACATAAATGAATAAATAACAAAAACCCCGATCCCCGGTGGACTCACCCAAAAGGTGACGTCACACCATATGATCGCCCCTTATCCGACTTGGGATCCCCTACTCGGACCAAACTTGTAGGGGTGGCGGGGTCCGGGATAATCAACATCGGAAAGGTAAGATCGCACGGTTATGAGTCTACCAAACATTTCTGTTTGGGACTAGACTCAGTACACCGGTCGATCTTACCGCTTCCGATGTTGATTAAGATACTTCTTGCATCAACATCTGAAAGATCGATCTAGCAAGTAACCGACGGATGGAGGTACAAGATTGGTCAGCATCTGATCAGGGATCGGGAGCGGGTAACGATGGTTTTCGCGAGGTCAGAAAAAATTTTCCCCCAACGGTCGGGAAACAAAAAAGACCACGCGATCACAGACATAAACCTCCTTACTTAATAAGTTTGGTGGTTAAGAATAGCGACACTGGTTCTTACCATGCTGAGTATTCTGTATAGTCTGAAAACCTGGTACCCGTACACCACCGTATTATGATCGCCGAACAATGTCCCGGTAAACCTCCGCCCGTCTCTGATTACTAACGTAAACGGAAGTATCGTAGAGAAGGGCGAAGGTGGCTTCCGGGACACCGCCTGCTAGATCTCCTCAAGGGACAACCGAGCGGTATACCCAAGATGATGAGATAGCTCGTGTCGAGTGGGTCGTGGGACGCGAAACCTTCGCGATCCCCGGACCCCACCAACACCTGGACCAGCCATTGCGACAGCGGCTGGACCGAAAGGCTCTGTAAGGGTGATGAATGCGGTCGTGAGTCCTCGCAAGGCTTGTGTTCGAAGAAATAGTGCTGCAGCGCCTTATCGGACACCCCAGCCTATCTTTGGCTTCAGCCGAACCTTGCCCAACCCTGGGGATTGGAGAGGGACGAATGTCGGTATGCACCGCGCCCGTTCGTAGTCACGAGAACAGGCGCGCCGAAACAGTGTCGCTCCAGTGTTTGTGAACACGGAAGCTAACCTCGAGACCGTGTGCAACTCAGCACCGCCGTCCCGAAGCCAACGCCAAACCGGAAAGCCATCTTGAGAGTTACGATTTAAGCATCGCTTTTGACGGAAGGTCAAAAGGGTGACCCTTAAAGTAATCTAAGACTGTGTTGGGATCCCTTAGGAGGATCACTTTCCTTTTTGGTAGACACTCGTTGAACATACCGTCGAGGCGTAGACTAATAAGGTAACCATCGGCTATGATAGTCGACCCGTCTCGAAACCTCGGTGAATGGAGAGGACAGCTGACTTATAGCTGGCCCCAGTGGCCCGCTGAAGTCTTGCTTGGAACTTTTCTGTCAGAAACTCCGGAACTAGCAGCACAGAGGCTCTAGCGGGAGAGCTATTTGTCTCATTGCACCAAGCGTAGTATGGAGCCAGACTCTGGCTATACGTCACGGAGGGTAGACTTCCGCCTAGCCCGGCGATGAGAAAAACAGCTTCTGATGAAAAGTATCCCTCCGCTGCGTGTTCCCTGGTAAGGGCCATGCAGCTAACTGCAGGTGCTCTAGTGATAGACTGGTACCTCCGCTCCGGGCATCCGGAGTAGATCTGGTACTCGGGAGTGCCAGCGGCCTTGCCGCTAGCAGAATGACAATGCAGTCTTCCCACCCGATCTTGGCCACCACCCTCATGAGTAGTGAGATCGGAGGGACTGCATAAGCTGTCATCCCTCCCCAGTCTATGGACAGAGCGTCCACGGTGAATGCTTGGGGGTCCGCGACCCTTGAGCAGTACACCGGCAGTGGATGATTGCGATGAGATGCGAACAGATCTTTCGAGGGGTGGTACCTCCCCTTGAAGATCGTCTGAGCGACCTGCGAACAAGGGACCATTCTGCTGGTCCCGACACCCTTCCTCGTGACAGATTGTGCGCGAGGATGCTGGTGACGCCCGCGATGTGTATCGCTCTCGCCGTAATCTGCCTGAACTTGCACCACCCTATCAGGTGTCGTGCATGCAGGCTCAATCGTGGTGGCCCGGAGTCCCCTTGTCTGTTGGGGTAGGCTACCACGGTTGTGTTATCCGTCAGGACAACGGTATGTGATTCCACGATCACCTCCTCGTAAGCGAGGGAGGTTGATGTGAAACTCTGTCTCTATGGCCCCATAGGCCCGAGACGGAGTCTCCGTGGATGTGGACCCCCAGCCCCGTTTTGGCGCTATGGTCGTCACTACGTGACATACCGGGGTGCAGGAAACCTGACACCCTGGGTCAAATTGGGCTGATGGGTCCACCACCAGAGTTCCTCTCGCGCGATCTCCGACAACGGAACCGCGAGGGATATTGGTGACGACTGGGCCTGCAAGCAGGCTAGAAGGTGTAGTTGGGTAAGCCCTAACGTAGAAAGCGGCAGTACAGTACGAGGTCTACCATACTGGCCATTAGGCCTACCACCTTCATCCATGCCACAGCGGGTTTTGCCCGAGACTCGGCCAAGAGTCAGGCACACCGCACCATGTTCGTCACCCGCTCGGGTGAGAGCACCGCGAACCCCTCCGTGAGGGTGATCTGGGCCCCTACAAATAGTGGTGTCTGCGTCGGGACCACGCTGGACTTTTTTGAGCTGATCAAAAAATCCAGGGTCCCGCACCCTACGGACTATCAACCCCATGAGACCCGTAGTCTTCAGTGGAGTGCGTCCGTATATGAGCCAAACGTCCAGGTAGCAACTGATGTTGACACCCCTGTGCTTCAGGGACGCTGCCACCGACCTGACCAAGAGTGTTAAACACCCTGGGAGAGATGGACAGGCGGATGGCGGTATCAAAACTGGTAATTTTGATCCTGTACCTAGAAGCGCAGATGCCTCCGATCTTGAGAGGCGATTGGCATATGCAGATAGGCGTCCGAGAGATCTAGCGATGCTGTTCCCATGCCCCTGATGGGGCAGGCTAGCACCGGGCGAGAGTCCCCATTCTGAACCTCTTGGGCCTGAAGAACGTGTTCAACAGCCTGCGGTTCCGGATGGGGTTCCCGTCGCCGGTCTTCCTTGGAGCCAATGGCTCCAAGATCACCCGTAGAACGGGGGGTAGACCGGGACAATCGCCCGCTTCGTGAGAAGCTGTGTGATCCCTGTCAGTAGTGCCCGGCGCTGGGGGCCGCCTGGCCCGGCACTACTGTGGACCTCTGAAATGTGCAGGCGAATGTGGGGAGACTGGGTTGCCAGTCTGTAACCCCCACTCACCACTGACCATACCCAGGCGCTCAAAGAGATGGTTTCCCACCTCTGGGTGAAAGCCATAAGCGGTCAGTCCACTGGGAGATCCCCTGTGGAAAAACCGCTGAGCCCCCAGGAATGCTCTGCCTAGCTTCCCTTGGAAGAGCGCTTGCTCTTCTTCGGGCTTGCCAGCTGTTCCTGTGCTACCCTTGCGCCTCCCAGAAATGGGTGCTGCAGAGGTAGTGGGCTCGGGTACTGTTGGTGGTGCACGGCCTGCTGAAGTCGGAGCTCCTACCCATGGTAAGGGCAGTTTCCGACCTCTTCAGAGTGCTCCGTTGGTAGCTTCTTTGCACGGTCCTCCACCGTGGCGCAGAAGCATCCAAAGAGAAGAAGGACCCTGCCTTTCCATCGCGTTGAGCGATTGGAGTGGCAGGCCCCTCCCCGCTGAGTGGACACCTATGGGCTAGGCCCATGGAGCTCTCGTTGAGGCTAGCTGTTAGCACCGCTAATAGGCTCACCTCGCGGAAGAGCTCAGATGTTGTCTGAGCGTGATACGCTTGACGACATCTGGGTCCCTCTCGGATCCCCTCAGGTAGGTCCTGTGGTCCTCCAGCGTTACATCGCAGAGGAAGCGTGCAAGCACGCGCGTCATAGCTCTACTGAGCTCGACAGCCCTACGATATCTACCCGTGAGGTTTGCCGGGAATGAGAGTGCAGGCGTCCCCAGTGAGGAAGCAGCAGCTGAGCATCCTACCGAAAGGATCCCCTGGTCCTCCTCCATGGACTCCCCCTTAGGGGGGGTCCGGAGGAAGATCAGTGCTGTTGCTCCCCTCATGGGGCAGCGGGGAAGGAGATTGTAGTGATGTCACTACCGGACTCAGCTTCCGACTCCTTTCCCTCGCCCACAGGATCAGTATCATGCTCCGATGATGCGGTAACTGAGGACGGGCATCTGAAAGCGGGTAAGAAGGCATAACCACTGTGTGGCTCGCCGACTACCTGCCAGCAGAAGAGGGAGTACTCCCGCAAGACCCTGAGGTATCCGCCATGGCACCACTGGGTCCGCATGCTCTCGCAGCCGTCGTCCTAAGCGCTAGCAGCACGGGCCTACCCTGATCAAGATCTGGGTTAGCCCCATGCCGGCTGGCCTGGTCAACAGCTGATGTTGGTACTGCGTGGCCATCGCTGGCGACACTTGCCACGGTGCTAGGCCGTGGAAGAAACACCCTGCGGCGGGTACCACGGGCATACCCAGCCGGCAGCTGACCCTGAAAGGATCCGCCACCAGGGTAACCCCATGGTACTGCAGTACCAGCACCGCCTCCCCTTGTTGCCACAGAGACTGTGGCGACTAAAGCGGTGCTGCGGTACCGGTGCGGTATCAGCGTGGTACCCGTGAGGGTTCCCAACTGTGGACCGCTGTACCCTCGCCACACTGCGTTCCCTGTTTTGGGGATCAAGCTGTGTGCTGGCGTGGTACCGGCGCGGTACTAGCATGGGTACCCGTGAGGGTTCCCGGCTGTGTACCGCCGTATGTGTGGTTCCAGCGTAGGTGCCTGTGAGGGCTCCCGGCTGTGTACCACTGTACCCATGCCTCACTGCGCGTCCCCGCAAGGGATCAAGCCGTGTGTATGGGTACCCCGCTATACCGGCTGTCCCTTGGCTAGAGGGAGCTGCCTAGTACCACGGGTAGCTGAGCGTGCATACCCCCGATCAATCACCTCGCCACCTGAATAGGCAGCGTCAATCAATGGAGCTATGCCCTGTTGATTTGACAGTGATCGATCAAGAGAGGGTAATTGACCCATTGACGGTAATGGATCACCCACGCTCCGCTGGCTCTCGAGGACATAAGTGGGTTGTTGATCAGCTAGGCTGTTCAAGCTACTTACTGTACCCTCTAGAGCTTCGCCCAAGGTCGCTGTGTGTGGCGGACCACTCACGGCAGCTATGGGCGGGTGCATAGCGGCTACCACTGAAGTCAAGCCGTAGCTCGTCTTTGTAGCTGCCACCGAATGCACCTGGGTCGCTGTCCCGTGAGAGACTGCGAGCCCAACCCCTGAATAATCGCCAGCCAGTCCCTGTGGACAGCCAGCAGCTATTCTAGGGCCCAGGGTATCACTCGGCGGTCCCGCCATGGAACGCTGCCGTGTGACAACCCCAGTTGGTTCTGCTAAGACTACACCCACAGCGTTAGCAGCGGTATCGTCTCTGCTGAACCCATGCATGCTAGTGCTCAACCCAGGCAAGCTCGGGGTACCCTGGCATGCGGCCCGTCGCTGGCTACTACTGTGGCTGTTTGAGCCCGTAGATATGCCTGCAACAGGCGGGTGTCCTCCTGCTAAAAACCCGTGAGGATTTTCGCTAGAGGACTGGTATCCTCCTGCTACAAAACCCGCTAGGGTTTTCGCTGGTGGTTACCGCTCTGCTGCCTGCTACTTTGCTCCGACGTATAGTCAGTGCTTTCGCTGGCTGCTGAGCCTTTGGACGCGCTTAGCAGTCCCGAAGGAACCGCCTGCTTGTCCGGGGACCGGAGCCCCCTTAAGCAGACCTGCCATGACCCATAGGGGCTGTCACAGCAGAATCTACCGTGTCGACTGGTATCCTCCTGCTGCAAAACCCGCTAGGGTTTTCGCTGGTGGTTACCGCTCTGCTGCCTGCTACTTTGCTCCGACGTATAGTCAGTGCTTTCGCTGGCTGCTGAGCCTTTGGACGCGCTTAGCAGTCCCGAAGGAACCGCCTGCTTGTCCGGGGACCGGAGCCCCTTAAGCAGACCTGCCATGACCCATAGGGGCTGTCACAGCAGAATCCACCGTGTCGACCTTACCAGTGCCCTTGGTAGATTTCTTCTTCGTCTTATGGCGATGACGTAGCCTATCCCAATCGTCAAGCTGGAACTCGGAGAGTCCTAAGCAAAAGAAAGACATCTAGAAGATCGTGAGCACTCCCTGTGGGTGAAACAGAGCGGTGTGGGTCCCGCTCCGTCACCAGGGAAGGGCAAGCCGACAGGGCCGAGGCGGCGAGGAGAAAGGGAGGGGGCACTACCCCCCCAACACGCGACTCAAGCCCAGTAAGCAAACCTGAGCACGGAGGCTGGTCGCTAACGTTAGTGGTAAAAGTAAGGACTGGCTAACTTTATTACTAAAATGTCAGGCGGGTCCCTACCAATCCCCACCGTATGAATATCTGATTAACTCGTCTTTATTGGACGGTAATGAAGACATAACGATAGAGTAATCACCCTAACATAGCAACAATAACCTACCGTACATGAAATACAATGTGTATGTACAAACATCTATTGTAACTTACAGGCTGCAATGGTTGTTTTACGTGGGAAACAAAATGAATGGCGTCAACGAAGCGGCCATTTTGAATTGCTCGTGTGTCCCGTGATACAAACGGAGGCACGATATGTAGCTAAGTTTTGGATCGTTTTTTGTCACTTTTTCGCCAGAAAATGCCGTCAAAACTATCCTCAGCCGAACAATACCGGTTTGGTTTTACCTAAGGTGTGAAACTACAACCGTATATCTCGCCTGTGGTCGAGAAATTGATACACAGTGCTATGAACAATCGATAGGCACGTCTGTGTCAGTCGGAGACCAAGGAGGATAAGGGACGATCATATGGTGTGACGTCACCTTTTGGGTGAGTCCACCGGGGATCGGGGGTTTTGTTATTTATTCATTTATGTGGGACAAAATGACTATTGGTTTTTCCGCATCTCGGGATCGATGCAAGAAGTATCTTAATCAACATCGGAACGGTAAGATCGACCGGTGTACTGAGTCTGTATATTCACTCACCATAAATGCCAGAAATAAGGAAAACAACATTTTGCAAAAATCTTTGCCAAAAAACATTTTAAAAATGTTATTGTAGTATTTTAATCATTTTAAAATGTTTTCACGACCTTTATATAACCCGGCATTTAAATATTATTACAAAGTTTTGACCAAAACCAAAACATGTTTATATCATGTGAAAGTTTTTAAAACATTCTTGTGTTTGCTGGGTTGTTATTTCTTCTTCATGGATTTCATGCTATATGTTTAATAGTTGTTTTTAACTGATGTGTAATCTTAATAACATATCTTAACTGCTGTGTTTGCATTATACTTGAAATTGGTTTTCATGTACATGGGACTGACAGCTTCACCCCCTCCAAAGGAAGGAGCACTGTCATGGTGCATCTGCCCGATTCTAGCACACCATAGGGAGAGTGGAAATATGACATTAATACATGTTATCAGTTAAATTAAAATCTTTTTACCAAGCCAAAAATACTCCAGCAAGTTGCAAACCACATAGTCATTGAACCCTGGACTTACAGGGTCAAATACAACATGTGACATTTATCTCAGTTAAAATCAAACGTAAATCTTACCTCCAGCGTTCACAGTGACCACCCCAGGTGCCCCTGGCTGCTGTATAGTAGCGCCCGCAACAGGTGCGGGAGATAATCCAACTGGCACCACGCCAATGTTAGGAACCACAGTGACGCCTCCATGCAACTGACTTGTGGCCGACGTCACACTCGTTGTCTGAGCAGGCGTTGAAGCTTTAGTCGTTGTGCTTTTGGACACCGAGGGCGAACTTGCCGCGACACTGGTGCTGGTGGTAGGGGTCATGGTGGTGGTGGCACTCGTGCTTTGGTTTGAGTTTGGTCTGGATGGTTGCGCTGCTGATTTTGATATGTCCTCTGACGTCGGCTGAAAGAGAGCAAGAACGTAATGATGGCCTCTGAACATGTTTAAAGCAAAACCTCCTATAGGTTGGTTTTGCTTTAAACATGTGCAGGGGCCAAAAACACAACTAGGAGGTTATTCCTGCCCATAGATGTTATGTTAGGTCCAAATTTGTGGATTGAAGGTACATGTATTATAGCAATAATAGGCCTAAAACACTTCTTGCCAAAAATGCCCGAAACCAGGTGGGGAACCATCAACAGATGTATAACATGTTTGATAGGCTATGTCAGCATGTTGTACATTATGTTGTAATCAGTGTTCGAAATTTTGGTTGTCCGTTCGCCCGGGACAACCAAAACATGCACCGGACAACCGAAAATAATGCTCTAGTTGTCCGGCGGACAACCAAAGATCTACAGCCAAAAGTCACTTTTTCAGAATATTACTATTATTAGTTTGCTCAAACCTGACACAACTGATGAATTGTTAAATATTTAAGAGTAATTGTTCATAAATTGACTACACTCACTCCACTTTATTGGTCACATGTAGTTGTTTCAGATTGTGGCAGCTTACGGACAACCACAAACTTTGGTGGACAACCAGAAATTACAACCTGGTTGTCCGTGGGATTCGAACACTGGTTGTAATCATGATAATACTAGCAGCACAGATTTATTTTGTCGATCAAGAATCATATTTTGCATTTTCCACATAATTATAGATCATCACTTCATGGTTGAGTGAAAATTTGTTTCATAACCATAAGGTATAGGACATTTTTTGATCAGACTCTGATGGCTACTCAGTCGCGGCCATTGAAAAATGTAAGTGTTATGAGATTTTACAAACTGTTTTTCATGAACTTTTCAGGTGAAATTCATAGTATTGCAGTGTAAAACATGTAAAATTGGGCCTTTGTTCAGAGGGAGGCTTAAGTTTGAGGGTTATTTTCATCACAAAAACTGCTGGGGGCGTTTATTGGAAGAGGAGCGACTATTCGAGGAAATACGGTATCCACTCATCTGTATAAAACAAGGGAAGGACTGCCAACTCTCCTCAAAATAACCATCTCAAAAAGATTTAAACCCTACATTCTACCAGTGATTTTCAAATCTAATTTGATAATATATTGCTTTGTACGATCAAATATCCACACCATATTCTTGATTTAATGGAAATTTAAGGTGGCTTCTCTGCAAGAATATGGAATCTGATCGTTTAATGACACGACCACCTGGTTTATGAAGCAGTCATGCATTACATGATAAAACACTTGATATATATATGACGTTATGTCAGCATGATGATTTTACATTTGTATCAATCTGGCTTCATGTGAACCACCTACAAGAATTTCTTGATTCATAAAATATTTCATAATTTACTAATAATTATAACCATTTCCCCCACTTATTAGCACAAAGGGATGTATCGGAGCAGCAACTGCCGTGGTGCGTTTGTTTTTTGTCAATTAAATTGGTTTACCCAGGCCCATTTTTTTTAATGAAAATATTTTTCATTATGTGTATCAGAATGTAAGTGAAAGATTTTAATGTTTCGAATATGAGTTGGGGTGGGAGATGGGGTTGGAAGGGAAAATGCATTCTGCATTAGATTTTGAAATCTCTGCAAGCTCCAAAACATTTGATCATTTTTTTGCGTAAATGTATTAAAATTTTTTTTAAACATACAGAAATTGGAAAAAGTGTCCTAGAAATTGGGTTAGTTGGTTTAAAGTACCAAGTTTGCTGGACAAGCTATATAGATCGCAATATCACATAAAAATGTGATATTACAATATCGGCAGTTTAGGGGTATAGGGCCAGACTGCCCCCAGTCGGGTGTGTGTGCATGCTTTCAGTGGGGGTGGGGAACAGCTATCCTTGTAAATATATTACATATCACTTTGCATATGATCTGCATTCTGTTGGCTCAGATGAACAGACATGTAAACAACCCAGATGATTTAATTAATAAACCAAGCTGTGGCCACCAGACTAATCTCATTTGAGCAGACACCAATTCTTGCAATATGATACATGTGTGGGTATAAATTACATTGAATACAAAATCAGCAATTGGTGTGTGGTGTATAGTGTACAATGTAGCAAGCAATAGATCATTAATGTACGTTTTTTTTCTTTTCATAATGCCGACTAACAGTTCCTAAAACCTGCCAAATGTAACCTGTACCTGACACAATGGGCCTGAATTAAAAACATACATGTACCGGTACCTTAATTGTAGAGACCCAAGTTTTTTAATTAAAGGAGTACTTCGTGATCCTAGCATCTTCTTTTTATGACATTTTGCAATAGATATCCATGAAAAAAGGTTATTCCCAAAATTTCAGTTGATTCCGATTTATATTGCGTTTGCGAGTTGTGTATTACATTTTAATGCGTTGCAATTTCATTCTGATGTACCAGAACATAATTCAAATTTCACAATATTTTTTGCTAAATGCCAAACGAATTAATCTGCAAGAATTATTTTGTACATTTTAAAACATTATGTAGCCAGGTTTCCAGTGGTAGAAAAATCTTAACTTTTTTTTCACAAAATCCCCCTTAAAATTCTGTGTTGTTTTCCGTTTTCTGATTAAACAAAAACTTCTAAACAGCAGGCACAATGGCTGCCCCATAGGCATTTCTAAGGTAAAAATGCCAAATTCCTTTTAGGCGTAGTATGACCAAGTCGGCATGCGTGCGCACCGGACATTGTTCAAAACAATACACGCTAGCTGGATGCTTATGTGAATTTTTTTAAACACATTTTGCGTACATTTTATTTTAGTGCTTGTAAGAACGTGGAGAAATGATCTAGTATCTACCTGTACAGGAGAATAAGGAAACGAAAGAGGCGAGAGAAGCGAGCTGCAAGATGCAAACGAATCGTTGGAATCCAACCCAATGCTGTCAACACCAGGTGTTGACACGTTGCCAAGGCTGTTGACCAGCTGAGATGGATGTGTTGGTGGCGGTTGATTGGATATAGCCTGAGACAATATAGGGTAAATAATGCACAGAAAGATATACATGCATCAACATCAAACACATGCATGCAAACTATAAGAGGACACTATCAAATAAAGACGAGCGGGAATCATAGCACCCTGGACTAGCAAGCCTTGAAATTAGCGGATCCAGTGGAACCACAAACAATTTTGTTTTTGAACATTGCTCCTGGTTCACTATGATTTTACAAGAACCAGGAGCAATTTCTGAAATAACAGGAGCCTATTTCAAATAGTAAATTCTTTTCTGCATATATACAATAGAGCATACCAGCACTACTGCATCAAGTGCAAAACTGGAACCGGGAGCAATTTGTTTTAGAAAATCGCTCCTTGTTCATGTGAATTTTACAAAGACCAGGAGCAATTGGTGGCTTTACAAGGCCAAATTTGCTCCCAGCGCCTGCTTACTTCAAGGCTTGCGTACCGGACCCAGAGTTGTAGCTCCACGCTGGTCAGGTGTACCCAGTACTGATGCTGGCCGAGCGGAAAAACATTAACAAAATAATGATTTTTTATCATAAAAAGACCCAAAAACCTAAATTTTTTTGGAGGGTGATAACCCTGTAGTGTAGCCTATTCCCGAATCCCTCATGTTCACTAAAAAGATTGAATCCCAAGACAGCACTCTAATTAGCCGGCACTCAACTTGGGCTAGCTACAACCCTGTCTGGACCAAGTTTACCGGACTCCGGGTCCGGTCAGGTTATTTTTTCTACGGTCGGGAGAATTCTATCCAGGTCCGGGTCAAACAACATGGTACTTAGTTCTAAATCTATAAATAAAATAACGATAAATTTGATTTTTTACAAAATTTCATTTCCAACAGCACTCAAAAGGTACTACGGTATATATTGTGGAGTTACATACTAGCAGGACATATGTCCATACAGTATAGAGGTACTGCAAACCTGCACAAACTGAATCAAATTTCTTTGATGCCAGTCTGCACTGGAAGTTGTCGCTTTTACAATCAGGGTTAATTTATTTTGGTCTGGGACAGGGTCTTAGCTAGCCACCCGTCAGGCCGTCATTCTAGACGGGGAGTTTGCTCCTGGGACGGGCAAAATTAATGCCTTTGACAGGTGTTATATTATAAAATGTATGTTTTGAGAAGCTAATTGACCTTTTTAGTAGACCCAATTTGTAGAACAAGGCCATATCAGCACATATTTGAACTCTTTGAACCCCCCAATGGGCTATTGAGGTCTGGTAAATATTTTAAAGGTCAAATTAGGACAGGCAATTTTATTCAAATGACAGGCAACCCTCAATTTCTAGCTAAGACCCTGGTCTGGGAATTAAAATAGTTTGTCCCGCTCGTCTTCATTTGCAAAGCGGAAGGAACACATATAAAGGCAACTAATAAGAAAAGCAGTTGTACAATCCGGGTGGATTTCACTAATACTTACAATGCATCGTAAGTCCATTAACCCATCATACGTCCAGAACCATCGTAACTCCTAACAAACACAACGTCATTGGGCAGGAAAAACCTATTATGTGTCATTGGCCCCTGAACATGTTTAAAGTCAAACCACCTATAAACCTCTAGGCAGTTTTGTCTTAAACATGTTCAAGGGCCACAAGTATAAAGAATGTTTTCCCTGCCCAACGACGATGAAAGTGTTATGATGGCTTTAGAACTTGCAATGGAAAAGTTTATGATGCGTTGTAAATGTTAGTGCAATCCACTGCTGGTACGCCATGCACAAGCTGTGGTTCATTCCAATGTTGTACTGTTTTCAAAGAGTCACAGGGTGTCAGACAGGAGTGGCTTAAGGGATAGCTTCAAAATTCAACCTCAGGTCGACCGTCGGCGCCTTGGCAGAACCGGAAACTTTTACCACATAATTATTGTTTCTATTGCAGACTTAACAATAAAACATGGTTAGGTGGTACTACACCCCTTGATAAATTTGTGTCTATTTCTGCATTTACTCAAAAAATATAACACACCGGTAGACTACTGGTAAAAAAAGTTATGTATATTATAGGGACAAGGAATCCAGTTTACACTGGAATTTCAGTGACTCAAGACATGTATCTCAATTCTTAACATACATGTATTTAATGAACCACTTGTCTTGAATCACTGAAATTTCAGTGAAGTAATTGGATTCTTTGCTCCTATAATATACATAACTTTTGTTACCAGTGTGAAGTTATTTTTTGAGAAAATGCAAAATTAGTCACAAAATTTATCAGGGGGTGTAGTACCACCTTAAACCACCTGTTATACCAGGGTGCCGTTGGTTGGGATTTGAAGCTATCCGTAACAATAATACAGCAGTATGAAACATAGCCTTTGGAGGACACAAAGTTTGGGTAAAATCCTTATACAAAGAGTGTAATATTAAATCTGAATCCTTAAATTACACAATCCTTAAAGGACTGTGATATTTTCTTAAATTAATATTTGGAGCAAAAATTATAGAGTTTGTCAATATGCATTTTGAATATTAAGAGGCATTATTCATTTTGAACATATTGAAACAATCTTTATGAATGTAGATCTACAAAAAAAACAACAACTAAAAACAAACAAACCAGGAAACGATCTAGCAATGCACACTGTGCCATAAACAATTCACATGCTTTAAAATCAAAGTGAAAAGTTTCACGGTACATTTATTTTCACACTTTTAGTGTTCCAAGCAGCTACCGTAGAAATAACAATGTGCAAAAATATATTCCTTTATGTTTTAAAATATAAGGAAACTAAGAATAGGCCCTTTTGCAATTTCGGAAATCTTGGACCGCGGGTGACTGCGTATGACCTGCGCATCAACATCCTGGTCTTTTTGTGAGATGACAACCATGTGACAACCGAACCTCCTCCATTGACGATGCATGTAATGAACCGCCATGAAAGCGATTACCCCATGATTATACATTCCTATTTTCACTCCAGCAGTTTTTAGCTAGCTTATCAATACTTTCCTTTTCTTATGCGAGTGTTCAGAAGACATCAAGACCCAAAAATATGAAAAACAATAAAGTGTTTCTTACAGCAACGTTCACCCGCATTGAAATACTGTACATAGCCGAGTCCTCAATGTTTATTTCCCAATCAAGGAATTTAGCGCATGCGCAGTCGGAGATATCCACATTTACAGTATCACTTCAAATACACATTCACTACATGTACAAGTGCAAGTACAATGTACGAAAAATCTACAAGGCAAATCAAATGCAGCTACTACTTCCCATTTTTCCTTTTCCCACATACCTGATTTGGCGATGCCTGTTGGGAATCCTGTCCAACCCCCTGTGAGGTGGACTCGTCCTTATGCCCTTTCCGGTGACTCTTGAGACTGTATTGAGTGGTGAATGACCTGCTGCATCCTCCTTCATTGCACGCAAATGGTTTCTCCCCTGGTGATACAAAATACCACAGAAATGTAAAGCCAATAGAGGTTTATCTGGGAAATTTTTACGTAAGGTTTTTATTTTCGGAACCGCAAATTTGAGAGCCAGGGAAAATATTTTTTTAACCCAGAGGTTTCAATGTGTAGTTGTTTGAAATCACAAGTAAATACACCGCAAAACTGTTCAGAACATTTTATTAAAAAAATAATTAATATATCTTGCGTAAAATTAATCATCAGGTACCGGTATTTCAAATATCCCGCTATAAATATATACTGCCAGGAAGCTGTTGCTGTGTCTCAGTACATTCATCAATGCTATTTCCATGATAATTGAAAATAAGAATTCAGTTATAACATCTGCAGTGCATTCACTCATGAATTGGACATTTTCTTCCATAAAATTTTGACAATTAGGCCAATTCCCTGTTTTTTCTTTTTTATGTTTCCAGTTGCATTAATGAATGTGAAAAGTGTATCATTTACATACCTGTGTGAGTGAGAACATGAGTTTTAAGGTGATGGCTAGCATTAAATGCCTTGCCGCAACTTTCAAAGAAGCACCTGTATGAAAAGAACAATATTTAAAGCAATTGTCAAAAGATAATCCATTCAATCTTCATGCTCTTCATGTAGGACTTAGGACAACAATCACACTGTTTTACATTCCCAGCAGCAATACTGAAACCATCCAAGTGGAGTTATAGAGCACAAATACATGTATTTCTGACATTAAAGCAGTGTGCACGTTAAAGAACGTCACAGGCTATTCGAAAAGAGCAGGGGATCATCCCGGTACTGTTGACTGTACTTCAAAAATACACTCATCTACTCTAGGTTCCAGAGTAAAAGTAATTACAGCTTGTCTGTACGCAGTGCGATAATACTCATATGAGGAAGGCACTAGGCCTAATACGGAAGAAGAAGAAGAAATAGGTAAAGGGCCTTGGCCAACAAAAGTACACAAACTTGTACACATTACACATTCTTAGTCAGTGGCTATGGTTTAGCTTGCAAGCGCTGAATTTCATTGGTTTCTCCAATCTGCAAGCCGTCTCTCACACGGTAGACGGCAGCAATCGCGTCGTCACGGAAGACGCTTGTCAAAGTGCGCCTACATGTACATGTATGTAGTTCTATAAAAATATGCGAACAAGATCGCAGTAGGCGCAACTAAAACAGTTAACAAGTTTCGGTCATGAGAAAATGCAGAGTTTTAGTCATGACGGTAACTTAATTTTTGCTAAATAAAACAGTGTTTAGTTAAATTGAAATATTTTCTGACTGAGAATGAGAATAAACGATAGGAATTTGTGATTTTACTATCCTCTACCTACATTGTATGATAGACAACACAACAGGCAAGTCCAATATTTTTGTGGTCAAAATATTTGATTTGCCTGTCATCAAAAATTCCTATATATCGTTTATTCTCAAAGTACAATGTGAATGTGACCACTTGGGTTAGAACTAGCCCCATTCACAAACAGCGACGCCTCACGAATAGCGAGTGAAGCCAGCACCAAGCGTAGCGAGATCATCATAGGTATCAGAGTACAGGAATATCTTGGATCATCATAGGTATCAGAGTACAGCACAGAGCCTGTGCTACACTTGGGTTTGAACTAAACCTTATGATTTTACTCAAACTTACTTGTAGGGCCTTTCCCCAGTATGTATCCTCAGATGTTTCCGTAAATCACTTAGTGTTGTGAAGTATTTAGTGCAGCCTTCTGTGTCACAGTTGAAGGTGGCTCCAGAATGGATACGCTGATGTGCTTTCAACCTGGAAAAAACAATAGAAATGATTGATACATGTAGATATATCTGAATCACAAAGCTGAAAATTAAAAAGGCTCACCTGTGGTGAAAAAACCCACAAAACTATTCCAGGGCATCAGATTCGACAAAAATCACAGAATTGACTCTTGAAATGATTCTCGTAACATTTGTTGTGAGAATCAAACAACAAACGGTCAATTAAGACACAACAAAAGCACTGCACATGCCACAGGCAGGGCATAACCTGCCTGTACAGCAAAATTACTACACAAATTGATTGCACTTAAATTATGGGCATCTGATGTACAGATCTGCAGAAGTACCCGGAAATGTATTTTCAGTACTGGTGCCGTGCGCACGATAAATATTAAAGTACCGGTATACCGAATTCGGCACTCAAAACTTACCAAAGTTGAGCCAAATTACTGGGTAAAAGATGATGAAAATTTGACTGATAGAATTCACAATCAAGGCTAGAGTCCATTGGTATCATTGGTAGAAATCAATGAAGCATGCAATTCAGGGTTGCAGGTTGTGAGTAAACACAGTCGATCATAACAGGCAATTGAATCAGACATTACAATTGTAATTTAACTTAATTTTTAGAATGCTCAAAATAGGGAACTTTGTATTGCTGAAGTAAGAGCAATCAAAATAACCTTCATATCATCTGGTGGGTGTATATAGGTATGCTAGGTGAATTCAAATTTGCCATCAAACTGCATCATTTTACATATCAAATTAAAGCCATTGAGTAAAGAAAGCCAAAACTGAAAACATTTTTGTCATAGCACTTTCCGTAACAAAGTTACATCTTGTCAAAGATTGACTTTCATCAAAAAGATTCTGCTGGCAAAATTCCCCAAAACGGCATTTAGGGGTGTTTCTAGATCTTAGTCTCATGGCGATAGCAGCTTTTTTTAATGGAACTGCTATCAAAATCCCTCTCAAATTCCATGTGCGACTTGATTATCACCATAAAAAATCATATATTTGGATCAAGTGAAGTATAGAAAACATATTTATGTAGGTTTCCTTCACCGGCCTATTCTCAAAAAAATTCAAATTTCCATGTAAATATGCATTGTGTTTGGGCCCCGGTCTCGGTGAATTTCGCTGACTAGCAAATGTGTTAACTAAGGTTTGCCTGGGATACCTAGTGTATACATGTGGTGTACAACCCCAGTTACTTTCCTATTCGGCAAGGATTACAATTTTTGATTTTGTTAAATTGTCATCCTTGTCAACAGACCTTGTGATCTGTTACAAACAGAGCTAGACATGTCAAAACTGTTCTGGTTGTCATTCAGTAGCAGAAGGGTGGTCCACAATAATAAAGAGTGGTTCACACAGCTCAGCATGAATAGGGGTTAAAAACTGTGAAATGGGAGCATATGCTTCTTCTTTTGTCCAGTTTGTCAAAGATTTTGAATGGACACAATTCAGGCCCAGATTATGATCATTTCAGATATGAATACCGTATTGAATATTTTGTTCTGGAAGTGAGGACTTAATATTTGGACTAATAATTATCGTCATAAATAAATAAATAAATAAATTTCGGATTTATATAGTGCCTTTTTCACAGATCTTGACAGATTCAAAGCGCTGTAATTTCGCTGCAATGGTGAACCACCACAATCAGATCGCATCAACTAGGCCAGTTGCAGCCGAACCTGACGTAGACCTATCTGCACTTACATGTACTGACTTAGATTGTAACATTCACCAATTTTCTGTGCAGCTCCCCAAATTCCATTGGTGAAGGAAGTTTTTGATAACCAAACAACTAATCATAAATCATAATTTTAACTATCATTCGAATATTTATTTAGCACAGCAAGCTTGTGTTGCACAAAATGCCAACGCTTACCCCGCGCTTGCCATACATGTATCTACGGTACTGAAAAACAATAGAGCGGCAGGCCTTGTTTTTTGAAAATTGCTGGTGAGTGACAAATCACTCTCCTAAAAACTTGCCAGGTGAGCTGTAGGCGAGTGATTTTAATCACTTGTATTACACCAAATGTAGGCGAGTGATAAAAAGCTCTCCTCAGCTTCATTTTAGACGAGTGATCACTCTCACTCGCCAAAAGACACGGCCTGGAGCGGAGTCTAGCCTTGAATGGCTAACTATCGTGTGCAAATTTGAAGCTAGACATGTAGATGTCTCGCTCGCGTAACGACATAGATTAGATAAAACTATTTTAACATTTAAATTTATGATTCATTTGAATTTTGATAGCTTACCTGTAGAGAGTATTAAAAGATTTCTCACAACCATGTTGCTCACACGAATAAGGCTTTTCTTTTGTATGAACCCGTACATGAATCTTTAAACTATAACTAGTTAAAAATGCTTTCCCACAGCCTGTCTCTTTACACACAAAATTATATTCCCCTGTGTGTGTTTTTAGATGAGTTTTCAGATTCCCTGCAGTTGTGTAATTTCGACCACAACCTTGATATTGACAATCATATCTTTGAATCTCATTTTTCTTAGTTTCTGGATTTTTAGTTGTAACAGTGAGTGTTGCTCCTTGTATATCTTCAGGCATAAAACCATATCCTGGGGTAATTTGCATTTGGATCTGATCCGGAGATATTGTATGATGAATAAATCCGTCATGGTGACCTAAAATTCCAGAATGATCTTGTTCAGAAGTGTCAGTGTGTTCTTGACCGGGTACACCACCAAGGCTGTTGCTATCACACTCTATAAACACCGATGTCCTATCAAATGGCCCCTCACTTGTATCCATACTGTCATCTTGAAAGGCAGAGCTGTTTTCATTCGAGTTGACGTTTGTACTAGCGTGAAATGCACCAATATCTTCCGTTAATTGAGTGTCTATTCCACTGTCATTTTCTCTCTCGGAGGTCGCCATTTTATTTTGGGTTGCCGGTCTGATTTCTTTGCCCTGATTGCCAGTGATTGGATTCAATGCCGAAATCTGTATTGGCAAAATACCCGGTCTATAGCTCTATGCCATAATAAATCTTCCTCTTGTGAATTTTAACAAAATAATTTGATATTTAACTAGCTGTTTGTAGGCATAATAATATAAAACTATATAAATATATTAATGATGCTCGTATTCTTGTTATTTTACCACCACCAAAATAATTTACATGTATGATTCTGAATTTGGAAACGCATGTCAAAATATCAAAACAGAATATAGGCCTAGGCCTAATAGGTACTCTTTAAATTAATAAGATTTAAAAACATATTTTGTAGGTTTTCTTTGAAATGTGTGTGGGGAGGGAGGTACTGGGTAAGAGGGCAAGTAGCCTAATTTTACTTGCCCAGAAAATAATTTACTGAGTGCATGGGTGACATCAATTAATACTCAAAAGTTAAAATTACTCGCCCTCTTTGGTGTACAATGCATGAGCAACCCACATCTGATTCTGATACCTTGATTTTTGCATAGGCCTGACTTATACTTTTTATATTTTCAACTTTTCATACCGGTGGCTACATCCACCGACCGGCGGCATATGCCGAGCATGAGACAAGAAACTTTTTTTTAAATCGCTTTTTAATTATTGAAATTCATTTTTTCTTTTCTTTTTTTTTTTTTTATTCCAAGAAGTGATCTGGTATAGGGCATACTACACCATGCATGATAAAGCCAAAAGAGACAAGTGGAATGCTAAACATATAAGCAGTAAGCACAATCCTATAAAAATCGAAACATGTTTTTACATCTCTGAAAATATCAAGAAACAAATTGATCAAATCAATGGGAAAAATCCTGAAGATGATTTTTTAGCATGCAGATAAAATGACATTAAAAAGGTATCTAATTATATTCAAAACTTGCAGAAGCATTAGGAATGAAGTAAAACAGTCAATTTAAAAGGGCATTTCGTGATCCACAGCCTCATCCCCCCACTTTTCTCAAAAAAAAGTTGAGATTTTTATATCACTGGAATACTCTGGCAACATAATGTTTATGTACAAAATATTTCTTGCAGATTAATTCGTTTAGCAAAGATATCGCGAAATTTGAATTTCGTTCTGGTGCACCAGAACGAAATTACAACGTATTGTCTATGGAGCAGTGTAATTCACATAATCATGCATAACTCGCAAACGCAAAATCGGAATCAACTGAAATTTTTGGAATATGCTTTTTTCGTGGATATGTAGGCCTACTGAGAAATGTCATAAAAAGAGGATGCTAGGATCACGAAATACTCCTTTAAGAAAGAAACCAAGTTGCATTTTATATTAAAAAGTAAAGAATAAAAAAGTTGATTTAAATTGGTGGTATTTTTGGGGGAAAAAATCAGCAATTTTAAGAAATCGCGATTTAATAATCAAGCAACCCTATAATACTAGGTTGCTTAATTATTAAATCGCGATTTCTTATAAGATGAACATTAATCAGTTGTTTCAACTCTATGTGGAAACTCTAGTTTTCATTTCATACCTAAATCCAAAATGTTTCCAAATTTTGGTCCATAAAGAGTGGGCTCAACGAATGTGGTGATGTATTAAAATCTGTTTTCAGCAATCATATAGATATTGTGAAAGTCATATACATTCTATTTTGCAAACAAGCATAACTCATTTTGATTAGATATGATCTCGGCATGTAAAAATGACTCTTAATTAACTTGACCCACCCTGTACAACTGACATGTAAGAAGGTCCTGATTTAGTCAATTGCCTACTAGTAGGGGCCTATACTAAACGGTTCCAAAAAGTAAGTCCCCCCTGAGACATTTTGGTACCGGGGTATGATGCAAAAACTATTTGAAATTACTTGGTACTCTAAATCGGTAAACATGAGTACCGTCAGAGTACTCTAAATCGGTAAACATGAGTACCGTCAGAGTTAATCTTTCCCTATAAGAGAAAAAGACTTCTCTATATTCTCTAAAACTTATTGTTTTATAAGTTTGGAACATAGACTGATTAGTTATGCATCAAGTGAGCGGTTTTTTTATCATCTTCACTAAGCAATACAGCCATTTATGTTGCACTTTTCTACATTGGCTTTTTATGCATCAATGTTTATTTCCTCTTTCACTTAATGCAAATTAATCAAAAACATATGATATATTTTTATCAAAATAACGTATTCATGATTTAATTTTCACACACAGTGAGAAACTTCAATGATAAATCTTGGGTTTATTAATTAATTTGATCAACTGACCAAAAGTTACCTTTTTGGTTCAATCGATCGTATTGGTGGATTTAGTGCTGCAATGAAGATGTAGTATAGTAAGTGTCCCAATTAGCACTTACCCCACTGTCCCACTTACCCCATCTTACTCTAACAGAAAAAACGTCTGGCATTTCGGACTGCGTGATACAGTACGAGGAATTGCCTCTTAATCTGTTGATGGTTCGAGTCTGTTTTGTTCATAACATAACATAAAAAGCTATAAAATAACATGGGCCAGCTGCAGGGTGACATCAATCAAATATACCTGTGCATTCCCTTTTAAAAGGATTTTTATATACTATAATTATGTAATCCAACAAAAACGTTGTTTTAGTTCAAAGTGGCAACACTATTTCGGTACTACTTTAAGCTCGTTACTATCAATGCCTTATTTAGCATGATAACATTTGAGAAAACAGCTAAAGAATTGTGTTTGTGAAATCATTAAAATATCATTGTTATTACTACAAAAAACTTAACACTAGAATTTAGCTATTTAAAAGACATTTTTTCGACCTATGTTCGTGTGGGGATGATTTTAGAAGTGAAAGGGTTTTTTGCTGGTCCCCTATAAGCTTCCCTTTCCCTCTTCCCCTATGACCAAAGTGAAGCACCAAGGATGCAGGGTACCAGGATAAAAGATATATATACGCAATGCAAGTGAAAATTCATTCATTTGCCCAGCTGACTTTGCAGTAGTAACGACGTCATTTTTTTCGTCTTTTTTTTAAAGCTTTCTGTAAAAGCCGATGTACAGTATTCTACTGCTTGTTGTCATTGTGAATCTGGCTTTCGGTGAAGGCAGACGTGTATCGCTATTACGCAGAACCAATATCGGAATTTGGGTCTTTTTTTGCGAAAATACACAGGCGTCCGTACGGGAAAACTGCAGTATACATGTAGGCCTATACATATAGTTGCAGCCAAAACGTGAACGAATCGGGAATTTAATACGCGATATTATGGTCAGCTTTTACATGATCTTACACACGAAGCACACCGCCGAAGTTAGAACCAAGCTATAGAAGCATAACCAGGAGTTAGGAAGTACAGGCCTACACAAATCAAGGTGGATTATAGTTACTACTCGGGATACTCTTCGCAAGAAGAAAGTGCAGATTCTTCCGATGGCTGCCAGTGGATATCTGTGGGATATAAATTCCACCAACGACGACAGTTTGAATTTAGCTACTGGAGGACCATCTGGTCCATGTACAGCTGCTGCTCGGCGATGGGCTACCAGTACCAGGCCATATAGGAGTTCACCTCGTATTTCAACCCTACCTAAAGAGTTGCCTATGTCCGATGATTGCATGTCCGATGATGATGGTGAAAGTATCCTGGAAAAAGATTTATATGTGTCGGACTCGGATGACGATTCACCCGATACAGAGAGTACCACTGATATCCTGGCAAGAGATTTACATGTGACAGATTCTTCCGACGGTTTTAAGAATACATCCAATACAGAGAGTAGCCCTACCACTGATACTAGCCTCAGCGATGTAGGTAGAAGTAGGCCTACTTCACATGTCGATTCTCATGCGGTGGAAATGGGAGAAGCTGGCTGCCTGGGAGATGTCGTCTCAACTGCTGAGGATTCAACTGCTGGTAGTGGGCCTTGCTATGGGAGACGGTGTGCGAATTGTAAATTCATGCCACAGACGAGCAAGTTCAGGAGCACTGTTTCGGGCAAAGAATACTCAATTACGCATCGTATCAATTGTAAATCTGCATGTATCATCTATTTAATACAGTGTCGGAAACCAGCGTGTGGAATGCAATACGTCGGGTACACAAAAAATACCTTGAAGCATCGAATGTCACAGCACAGGTCTGATATTAACAAGAGGCCCAAGTCGTTTGGCATATCAAATCATTTTTCAGGAAACGGACACAGCTTCAGTGATATGATCGTCATAGGGATAGAGGTAGTAGTGGAGCTTGACGACAAAGGCATGCGAGAACGGGAGACGTGTTGGATATTGAGGATGTGTTCTACGCAACCTGGTGGTCTCAATTTGCGTGCAAAATGAAATTGCAGAATAAGATCAGACTCTGGAACAAAATTCTGAATGATCATGCAGAGCCTAGGCTAACAAGAGGACGTCATTTTACAAAATTTTAATATTTTGATTTTAATATGTATTAATTTATTTAATTTAATTATATTTAATATTAATAATAATATTTTATATTTATCTGTATTCTAGCTGTAGCGGTGCACTGATGTAAAGGAAAAAATAGCTGGTTTTCCAACAATCAAATTTTATTGTAACTTAAGTCTTTGATTAAAATCAACTGAACATTAAATTGCAGTGGTGCCTTATTGTACACTGAAAATTGTATATTGATTAATAATATTAATAAACATTTAAGAAAATACAATGTACTTGTGTTATGTCTCATGTCTTTGAATTTATTTAGAGCTCCAGATCTTATATTATATTTTATATTTTTTTACAGGATGTAATTTTAACATAAGAATAACCATTTTATATAACAATGTACATTTTTAGTATTTTTAATTTATTATTTATACTTTTATTTTTTTGAAAGGCTGTGCATCCCATATTTTTTTGGATCAACGACTTGACGTTGAACTTGCCGGCCCTATAATTTTAGATTCTGAATACATTGTAGCGAATCTGGTTTCAATTTCGGACAACATTTGAACTGTGCGTGTGGAGTACTGGAATTCATTTTCACATTCGGAACATGGCCAATATACGCAACGTACAACTAGCAAATCTGATTGCATGTGCATAAGTCTACTCTACAAGACTACAAATCATGGACTTAATTCAGACTTTATAGTGAACTCTACGTGTACCTCAAAATTCTTCAAGTTCGGGTTGCGGAGCTTTTCTGACAGCATGGCCTTTTTAAAATTTGAAGCTAGCAAATTAAAAAAAAACCTTGAAATGTCGACTACCGTACTTAAAAGTGAACCTTCAGGTTTAGCCTACATCGTAATTTCTCATTTGGATTCTAAGCAAACTCTTACTTCAAATTTGGACATATGAAGCTTGTCAAATTTTGAGAAGTGAAAACCTCAACTGAAAATTCAAACTAGCATTTTTATACTGGTGTAGCGAATGCAATTGGAATTCGGTCTAGCGAACAGAATTTGAAACTCGCACAAATTTGAAAACTGATGATCATGAAACCTCATTGCAGGCATCTAACAAAGTCACTGGAAACCATGCTTTTTCACCTGAAAACCATGTTTTTCACTGTTATCGGCTCAAATTAAAATAAATTTGTGTCTGCATGAAATTCGGACTAGCGAACCCACTTTGAAAATTGGGACAAATAATTTGAAAACCTCAAAACTAGCGAAATCATTTTTTGAAATGCCAGCTAGCGAACCACCCATTTTCAAATTATACTCCGGAATGGATTTACGGTTAGCACAACCTTTTATGTGTTCGGACTAGCAAAATGATAAGGCATATGATCCTTCGGACTAGCACCGATGACAATAGAAGTCAGTGGTATTGGCAATACATGGTTCTACAGAAAGCATGGAATAAAGTTAGCATGTTGGGCATGGCTTACCAGGAAGTCATCATAAGTATGCACACCAGTGTTTACGATTCAGAATGAGAAAAAAGAAAGAAAGAGTCCTACATATTACTTCCATAATCACCCACATCTTCAAAATAACCCCATGATGCCAATTAATGGCAGAACACACTACAAGAAACTACACAGAAACAATGTTAAAGTGGATAAGTACAATTTTACAAAAAACAATTGTAATTTTGAGTGACCCTTTCAATAAAGATCCCATCAATAATAAGGGACTGTGCAATAATTATGAGCCGGGGGGAAGCAATTTTTGGCACACATTCATGGGGCGCCTTTCAATAAAAAACACTCTTACAGGGCTTAGGAAAACTACAGCAAATTTTCCTGCTCGCAGCATATATCTAGACCATTTTTGGGTTTGAAAAATGGGATCCCATAAATTTGGCATGTGTAAAGGGGGCGGCGGGGGGGAAGAATTTTTGGAGGGGGGAGGCAAGCAATTTTGGCGGCCATTCGGAAATTAAACCTCGGGGGGACTCTTAATTATTGCACAGCCCCTAAATACTAGTAAAAAAGGGATAAAAAAATCGGTCCTTAATAGGGGGATCAAAAAAATTTTCGAGGGTAAAATGTACGAGAAAGCATCTACATTCCAAAAATTTTTAGGTTTGAAAATTGGGATCCCATAAATTTGGCATGTGTAAAGGTGGGCAAAGAATTTTTTGGCGGGGGGCAAGCGATGGGGGGGGAGGCAAGCGATTTTTGGCGGCCATTCGAAAATTATACCTGGGGGGAGGCTCTTAATTATTGCACAGCCCCTAAATACTAGTAAAAAAGGGGGATACAAAAAATTGGTCCTTAATAGGGGGGGGGGAATCAAAAAATTTGAAGGTAAAATGTACGAGAAAGCATCTACATGTATGTTCCCGCGTAAGTGTTCATTTTTTTAATCTTAAGCTACAAATCAACAAAATGTGTGCACTTTACAATTTGGGTGTAACACCAATGAGTAATAACTCCAAACAGTAATCCCGGGGGATGGGGGCTAACCCCCCCCAATATTTTGAAAGGGGGGGGGGGTGGTCCATACAATCATCCCCCAATGTTGACGCCTGTATATGGGTTTCTAACCAACATTAACACCATATTTGGTCATTTTAAAATAAAAAGTGCCAATTTGTTTGCGCTTCGAAGCTTCGCGCAAATTAATTCCAGTTTTGTACTATATTTCACCAGTTTAGCTTCAATATGGCAAAAATTTTTAGCGCGCATTTGTACCATAAACGTACCGTAAAATGGGGTAACTTTGGGCACTTTTCAGAGTTTTGTAACCACTGCTTCCAAACAAAACCAATTATATTTCTAATTATCTCCTTTTATGACATTATAGGGTTCCCTTCTACACGTTGAAGTTGAAAAAGATTTTTTACTAATTTTGTAAGGGTGCCCTAGGGGTTAAAAATAGCCTGACCAAAGTTACCCCGCATTTGGGGCAACTTTGGTCAGAGTAGGCCTATTACATTCCCGTGAAGAAAAAAAAATCAAACAAATTGATCTTCGCTGTATATGGGCAAGTAGTTTTTTTTGGTGACATTTGACCCCTTGCAAAATTAATCAAGCACACATTTTTGCTCACAAATATCGATTTTATTTTTTCTGAAAAAATGTAAAAAATGCTCATTTTGGTCAAAAATCCTGATTTTTTCGTAAACTGCGAGGAAATTGGACATGAGCGACTATTAATTCTTCCAAATATATTTCTTAACAAATTGACACCAAATATGACTAAAAACAATATTGCTGTACGAAAATATGACCATTAAAAGAAATATATTTGACCGACCAAAGTTACCCCGCTGACCGAAGTTACCCCATTTTATGGTATTTTTGTCGGCAAAAGGTGCTGGATTCAGAAATTTTCTCCAACTCCCAATGTCAAAAATAAATCTATGCCAGTGTTAATAATGATATATATTTTTGGTTTCTTTTTTAAGACATGAGGGGGGGGGGGTCAAAAAATTTTATACCATAAAAAGGGGGATTAAAAAAAATCCACCCTTTTTTAGGGGGATCAAAATTTTTTTGACTTTCGAGGTTCCAACTTTTCCAATTATTTATGAACAGTTGAACACTCCATAGGGACCGTTCACAAACACTTGTAAGGGGGGGGCTGATGCAAAAAGGGGAGGCCCTGAAAATTTTTGACCCTCCTAAGGGGGGCCTGAAAAATGACCACAAATGTTCCTGGAAAAATTGAGTTTATATGCTTTTCTATGGGGTTGACCCATAATTTTCATGTCAAAAGGGGGCCCTGAAATTTTTGAGGTCTGTAAAGGGGGGCCCCGAAAATTTTTTGCGATGAAATTTTTTGCATCAGGCCCCCTTAAAAGTGTTTGTTGCCGAAAAGGTCTAAAATCGCGCAAAGAAAAGGCGTGTTTTCACACGTGTTTCAATGGGACGCTGAATTAGTGGTGTGCTCCCTTACGCACGCGGCGCCGACGCGCTGCCGGCCAGTTGCAGTGACGCGTAGTGGTAACCGATTTTCATAACAAAAACCCCGTTTTTACCCATATTTTCACTGTTTTTGCAGCCAATTCTTGACCGTTTCCAACCAAATTTTCGCATTACCGTCTCGGTATATGTCTCGATGTCCCGTGTGAATTTGGCGACATTTGGATCGAAACTGACGGAGTCTTTAACTTTCATGCATAGTGTAACGGGACCGAGCTTGCCCCTAATACTTTTGAAAACGACTGATGGAGAAGACTAGCCTTCTAAACATACAAGTGGTAGCGTAGTATCAAAGACTAGAATTCTCCCCAAGATATGTTGAATCAGTGATGCATGAAATGAGAAGTAACAGGTAAAAATGAGACTTGACAATTCTGTTTTATATTTGCTTCTTTTGTTATATCTTGTATTGTTATTTTGCTTTCATATTTGTCTTATCACATCACAATTCATAAATACAAGTTAGTACACAATCTCTATTGACGATATTTCCTTATTTATCTTCTTTAAATCCAAATAAATTACAAATAAATGCTGCCGAAAAGTATATACTATCTGCTTGAATAATCGAGAAGCATAAAAATACAATTTAATCAACAGAATCTCTCATCACATGACATAGTCCTAGGCTAGGCCAAGGCCTAGTAGGCCGACTACAGAGTATAGTATCCATGTCTGTACACATATAGGCCTACGAACTTGCCATGCAACATTCTTAGTCAGTGGGAGTGGTCTAGTTCGTAGACACATTTTTGATTGGACAATCGCAAGATTTCGGGTGCCGTTTATCAGCCCGTAGACGACCCCACGTCATCATGCGTCTTGATAATGCCTTACACGCTTGTAGAGGTGCGCGTATGTATTGCGCTGTAATGCGTAGACTAGTGCGGAATACGCGACGCGCTAGCAGTACGCGCAACAGAATACGTGAAGTTGTAAACAAGTTTCGTTCATTTTATAATGAGGGGAGTTTTCATGACGGTAACTTAGTTTTTGCTTTAAAAAAATTTGTTTACAGTTATTAAAATAATATTTAACTGACTAAGAATGAGAATAAACGATAGGAATTTTTATTTTGCCTATCCTCTACCTATAGTCAGGGAGTGAGAGCCCTAGATAGGGTGTCTGCTGGAATTAATTCCTCAATCGACAATTTTTGTACTGGTAGACGTGGCTTTAAATATTCAATCACATATCCAAAATCGGCCAAAATCCACCCTGGGCAAAAAAATCTACAGGCATTTGAAAATCACTATTTTTCAGTAAAAATGAACAAATCACGAACGCTCCCGACTGTAAGCCGCATTTTCACAAACATGGTCAATGCGTCCGCGCTTATCGTTTTGTATTTGCGTGCGAGCTATAAGTGAGCGTATTGGCGTTGCGTACTGCGTAAAACCGAATTTAAACCACAGCGTCACGCACACAACACACAAAGTCGGTGACTAATTGATTGACGTGTAATTCATTGACGGCTTGCATTGATTTCCGGCTATAATTGCCCTGTGATTGTCACCTGTTATACATGTAGTGTGCCCTTAAATGACGGGAGTTCCATAAAAGGTAAAAACTTTTAATTACTTTTAGTTATTCTTTTAATATCGTAACTAAGAATAAAACGGTCCTAAAACGTCACGTAACCACGATTCGTTGTTCGTATAATGATAACAGTATGTAGGCCTATACACTGTAAAATATTACCGTTATTTTTCGGGACTTTCCCGGATCCCGTAAACTTTACGTTATTTACCGTAAAAATGAAATACTATTTCACTAAAAATAGGCATGTTAGTACCGTTTAGACTGTAGTAGTTTAAAAAATTTTAGGGTGGGTGGGTGTGTAAAGTGTTGCATCTTCCATTTTTAAATACGGTAGTAAACAGCCCGGGTAAACAGCCGTATTGTCCCAATATATTGTGTTTAAATGTAAAACAACAGTAATTTTAACGGTATAATGTTGCCAACAACATTGCCAGGTATTTTACCGTATAAGACATAAGTGATTTCTACTCTACGCCTTGGGGAAAGAAATACGAGCTAAAGGGCCATTCCTGATGGAACTAAATTCCACTTTAGACCAGGTCTAACTTTAGACCTGGTCTAACTTGTTTGTGCATACGATTAGGGTCTAAACAAAAACAAACTTAACAGCTGGAGGAACGCCCGGCCATAATGTAATTATATTTCTTTCCGTACAAAATGTAGGCCTATCTGACTTTGCGAAAAAGATCTTAAAGTATATAGGCCTATAGCCTACACCAGATTCTTCTGGTGCCGCCATTGGTTATGAACACGATTTATAGGCCTACCTTTTCTAGTGTATGCTTTATATAAACCTTTTCGAACCTTTTGCGAATAATATCGAAAACGTTTTGTGTTTGCTGGGATTATTATAGGCCTAGTAGGCCTATCATAATTAGGACCTCTATTCCGTTTTTCTTTATGATAATGATAGAATTGGCGGTTGCAGATGATTTGAAAAACTAGGCGTGGATTTGCATGCAGTATTTAGACTACTTTTCTAAAAGGCCCTGCTGACGATTGTGAGAGTATGTATACATCGTTGTTCCCGTGCTGCAAAATCAACTGTAAATTTAAAATGTATATAGGGCCAATTGTAAATTTAAAATGTATATAGGGCCAGTTGTAAATTCAAAATGTATATAGGGCCAATTGTAAATTTAAAATGTATATAGGGCCAGTTGTAAATTCAAAATGTATATAGGGCCAATTGTAAATTCAAAGTGTATATAGGGCCAGTTGTAAATTCAAAATGTAGGGTAGCTGCAGGTAATATGGGACAGCAGGTAATATGGGACACCTGTTTTCATTTTAACAAAAAGTAGCTTAGAGAAGGTACACACTTTAAGTTGATTTGTTAAGTGTTTAGAGACATCAATTGTGCTTCTAGAAATGCAGTTTTGGAGTCTGTGTATCAAACTCTTGGAAATCAATGCCAAAAAGAGTGAAATTGCCCAAATATTTACGTCGTTTTTTTGGCCTGATATAAAATCAATGACGCCACATTTTATGATTGTGTATCCAAATACTCTGGTACTGAGGGTGCATTTGTCACTTTTTATGATCTTTAGGTGATGGGTTAAGCTTATCAGCAGGTAAAATTCCACTGAAAAGTGGCAATTTCCTTTTATAAATGATTATTTTCTCTGATTTTCAACTGAATGGGTGCAGGTAATATGGGACACATAGGAAATTGTGTGCATTGTCAATGCGAAAAGCAAAACTATTTAGAAAATTGAATTTTCTTGTTGAAATTTGCATTTAACATTCAAAATCATGTAACAAAAATGTTTTTAGAACAAAAGAGTGATAGTAGTAATATGGCCTGTAGGGACGTTTTTTAGGGTCAAAGGTCAACCGGAAGTGCCGCCATTTTGAAAGGTCAACCGGAAGTGTCAAAGGTCAACCGGAAGTACCGCCATTTTGAAAGGTCAACCGGAAATACCGCCATTTTAAAAGGTCAACCGGAAGTGGTCAAAGGTCAACCGGAAGTGATCAAAGGTCAACCGGAAATACCGCCATTTTGAATCGCCGTTAATATTTAGAGACGTTAATATTTAGGGACGTTAATATTTAGGGACGTTAGTATTTAGGGACGTTTGACAAACGATGAAAAAAAAACGAGATACACGAGAATGGTTTCTTATTCTTTCACCTTTATTAAGAACATTGAAGAAATAATACTAATAATTAAGCTATTCTTTATTATAATCTAATAACTATTTTTTACGACTCGACTCCATAAAGGGTCGAGCGATCTGGTTTACTAAATACTCTAAATCCGTCACTTCGAAATCAGCGTCGTACTTTTCGTTGATAAATTCATTAGCCAGTATATCGTTGAGTTCGGGGTCTTTGTAAAACATTCGAGCAATTTCTCGCGTATCGTAACCGCGACAACGATGATAAAGGTAAAATAGGCAAAACTGTCCGCAGACGGTACTGTAATCTCCTTGAAGTCTTTTGACGTTATGTTCGTGATTCTCGACGTTGCGTTTTAGAAAAGTCTCAAATTCAACGGCTAAATTTTTGGGAGCGTTTCCGTAAGAATCGAAAAAATCGGCGTAAAGTTCGTTTTCGAAGTAAAAAGCGACCCAATGTTTCCCGGGTTCCTTACTGGTATCCGTGTTAACGATGTACGCTCGAGGAAACGGTTTTTCGATCTTGATAGGAAGTTTATCCCGCGGTAAAACATTTCCGAATATGTCGCGTACGATAGGATCGGATTTGACGCATCGAAGCAGATCGACCGTATCCATCTTAATGATCGTAATCGATGACGATGCTGCGAGATTTGGTAATTTCCAGCATGGAATCCCACTCGGCGTAAACGACCAGATTGACCGTGTTAGGAAGGGGTACTTGGAACTGCAATTCGAGACGAACCGATCCGTTGCGTAAAAGGTTGAGATGAGTGTCGTCAGACGCATCCGGCGATAGATCAAAGGCGAACAGAGTGTATCCGCCAGCGTAATCTTCCCTGGCTATCTGTACGCCTCGGTCCTTGTGCAGGTTGCTTGTGCCTTGAAACAACGTCTGATACGCCATTATAATGTCCTTGAAGGTTAGGCTGAGCGTCGGCTTCTTCGAAACGCGGTCTGAGGGGTTTCCACGGAATGGTTTCTCCGTTACAGTGTAGGGCGAGGTAGTTTAAGTTGAAATGTTTGAAGAAATACGGGTTCTTGGCGTACGCTCCGTTGTAGGCAGTATTATCCACGAGTCCAAAGATGATACGTCTGGGTATCTGTCCTGTAAACAAGCTTTCGCGGACGAAGGAGAGATTGCCTTGCGGGATCGAGAAACTCTTGACGTCTACGCGACGAATAGGGTACTTGGCAGTGACTCCGCGTTCCAACTCTTTGGCGTGAGACATGGTCAATGTCGGATTCAGTTTAGCGCTCCTTACGAAGAGAGTGGCGTCCATAATCTGCACTCTGTACGCGGGTTGTTGGATTTGAGGTCTGATACCCCTCAGTAGACAGAATTCGTTTTTGCTCCGGTGAAGTTTGAGTTTGAGGTCTACGCCTCCCAATAGAAACTTTTCCTGACAGAAAATGTCCGAATGAATCATTCCGACCATATCCACCACGCGACTATTATGGGTAAACTGGGAACGTTTCTTCAGTCCGACGTTAGCTTCATCGTCTATTAGCGCGGGGTCGCAGATGTCCATTTTGTAAGGGGTATCTTTGTAGAAGAGCGACGATGTCAAGTGCGATTTTGTAGCGTCCGATCCGTAAGTGAGCAGAGTTTCTATCATGGCGCGATAGGCGTAAGTGTTGGAAGCGACGCTGACCATTCTATCGTTCAAGTGGACGTCCACCTGGTTGAACATCGAATGCAAAAACAGGTTCGTAGGTCCGACCGGGGCGTCTTGCGGTATATCGGCTCCATCGGGTAACGTGATTTTTGCCCTGATGTACAGTTGAGTTTGCGACAGATCCAAGTAACCATCCGGAGATCCCGGTACCGTAAATTCCAACGGTCCATCCGACGTCACGGCGTTCAACGGTTTATATTCGAGAAATTGACTGCTGAGTATATCGGTCTGAGTCGGTGGAACGCTGAATAGATCCGTTTCGGTTTTAGAACAGGGGCAGGAGTGGTTACTGACGAGAGACATTTTGGCGTAACGTAGACTTAACGGTCGAAGATATCCAGAGGTCTTTTCGCTCGCTTAGCTCGCGATGAAATGACCGATTTTCCGGTAGTCTTTCGCTTTATACCTTTTCGAGCGGGTTGTTTAGACGATCGACGCTGATTCCTCTTCTTCTTTACGGTCGTTTTCTTGGATGAAAGAACGTTGCGTACCGATTCCAGACCGCGTTGTCGAGCGGCGGTTCTTAGATTTTGACCGCTCAATACGTCTTGACCCACGTTGATTCCCGTTCTAAGGGCTTCTTTACCCAACTTTTGAGCGCCACGTTTGAGTAAAGGAACGGCCGCTCTGAACATTCCGGAAAGAATACTTCCTAATCCGTACCCCCTTTGCATTCGGGATCCCCTAAAAACCGGGAAATCTCCGCGACCCGTCTGGACGTAACCTCCTTGTTGTCTGCCAACCATGATGATAATGACGCGTATATCGTAACGTTTTACCTTTTAAAGAATCCCGTTTTGACGGCTCTGAAACATAACTTGACGATAATCTTGCCGCGTTGAAATAGAATCTTCTCGCCCGTGTCTTGCCTGACGCTCATGGTGATGGTATCGAAACGTTTCATCTTTACCTTGACGAAATGAGGGGATTGGTAAGTACGAGTAACGACTTTCCCGCCGTCACGTTTATCGATGTGAACGTAACGTAAGAGGGGCACGAACGCGTCCCCCACGATCTGATCTTCGACGATATCGGTGTAGAGGTACAGAGAGTACAATCCTCCGTTTAGATCCATGGGTAAATCCGCCTCGGTAGTTTCTTCGATCAGGGTGTCCCTTTTCATAAATCCTAGGATGGACAGGAACTGGCGATGTAATTCGATAAAGGCGTTGTTTTGAAGTCTCACCTTGACCTTTTGAGTGTTTTTATTCAAGGTTATTTTCACGTTCTCTTTCCGAGATCGTCCATGAGCTCGTGTATGGTCAGGGATAACTCTTCCAGGTTTTGGTAATAACCCTGCGGGATGGTAAACATTTTGAGGTTACTTCCCGTCCCATCTCCGCTGTAGACTACGTTATTGAAAGGTTCGACGATATTGTAGAACGAGTGAGGGAACGATATTTCGGTCAAAGCGACTTCCCAATCACCGTAGAGGTCGATAGGCTTGAATAACTTGGTGGTGAAATCGTTCAGAGTATTGTCGGGGTAATAATCGAAGGAACTATTACTAGGTAACGTAACGTAAAATTCTCCCGCGTCGACCGCCATGATCGGATGTCGAACTAAGAGTGATGATCGGAGGCAGTTACGCGCGTGTATTATACGGAATCTTCTAGATCCACGACCCAACTGTTAAACTTGTCGGGCCAACCTAACCATTTGACGAAATATTCGGTAACGCCTTGACGTTTTCTCTTTCTGATGACTTTCTCCACTTTAAACAGATCGTCTTTGTCCTTGGTGACTTTTTGAATCTCCCGGCCGTAGAAAGTGCCTTCGATTTCTTCGTCGTTGAAATCTTTCAACACGTACACCGGTACTCGTCTGTCGATCCTTTTCGCCACCACGAACAGTTCCTCGGACCATTCGGGTAAATACCCTTTTCTGAAAGGAAGTTTTTCGACGGATATGCGGACCAGGTCGCCGGCCTCGAAGAGATTCTGCTTTTTCGGTTTTCTCGAACGTTTATATTTTCCGTACAAAGTCTTCCATACGGCGCTTTCGTTGTCTTTAGTCACGCTGGCGGGACTTCGTTTGATGGAGCGATGGTAGCTGGCGTTGTAACCGTGGACGGCGTCTCGCAAGATGCGATGGTACTCGGAACTATTCGTTCTCGTAAAGTATCTGAAAATGCGATCTTTTAAAGTTCTATTAAACCTTTCCACGATAGCCGCTTTGGTATCGGGGTTCTGAGTGGTAAAGAAATGGATATTTTTATCTTTCAAGAGTTTTTGCACGTCTTTATTTAGAAACTCTTTCCCTTTATCGCTCTGTAACTGGGTAGGTTGTCTTCCTTCCCCGAAAATATTTTTCAACGCCGCTGCGACGGTAGGTCCTTTCTTGTCCTTCAAGGGTCGCGCCCAGGCAAACTTCGAAAACACGTCGATGCAGGTGAGGACGAATTTATATCCTCGATTATATCTGGCCAATTTCTGAAATTCTACGAGATCGATCTGCCACGTTTGGTCGATACCGTCCGAGAAATAAATATTCCTGGGAAATCGCCTCCTACTCGGTTTATGCAGAGTGTACGCGTCTTGGGTAAGGAGCCAATTCTCGATATCGCGTCTAGTCAGACGAAACTCGTCTTCTCGTTTAACCTTTCTGTACAATCTTTCTATACCTCCGAAACTACCCGGTCCCGATACGTCGTAATATAAACTCTTCAAGTAATCGTCCACATCCCTATCCATGGTTAGTCTAGCGGCGCTATGACGAATAAAGAGGAAACAACGACATTTTATTCATTTTTTATTTTATTTTATTTGCCCTATTTTGGGAAAGGTTAATAAATCTCCCACATGTTTCTATTCAGGGAGGATTTACGACGCTTCCGGGTTCTCGCGCTACGTCTTCGTTTAGGGGTAACGCTCGATATCCCTTCGGAATCGTCAGATTTTCCTCCCGGTTCTTTATTTTTACGATCTCGTAAAGCGTTACGTCTAGCCGTATTGGTGATGAGAGATTCCGGAGTGTTGTTGCGAGCTAGCGCTTCGTTAAACAATTCCCAGGCAAACGGTTTCTTGTATCCTTTTCGGTTTCTCAACGCGTCGTGTACAAGGTCTACCAGATTGGACCCTTGTACTCTCGTACCCGACACGATGATTTCTCCTTCGGGGGACCAATCTAGGATGCCTTTCGATCTATTACGTTTTAGATTCTTCAAGAACGCCTTGGCTTTGGCTTCGAAAGAGGCGGGTAAAGTTTCCAATAATTCCGATTCTACGGTGTCGTCAACTTGTTGCGGGGAAGCGACTGGTTCGATTTTAGCAGCCTCCGTTTCATCGTCGTCGATACTTTCCACTGGCGTTTCGGAATTATCTAGTTTGCGATCCTCGCGTTTCAACAAAATGTTCAACGGTTCCTTTCTGTTACGTTTATCTTTCTTCAGATATCGTTGGAGAGTTTGATGGTACAGTTGCATCATGTCGTGCAACGAAAGATCAGTACGGTCCAGAACGCGTTTCGTATCGTTTTCGGTTCCACCCGACGCATCGTTCGTTCTAGCCCGATCGGCGACCATGGTGTTTATCCGGTCCAATTCACGAGGGTCAATGAGGATCATTTTTTTAGCGTGTTTCATTTTCTTTTCTTGAGCAATAGACTAACGATGGTGCCTAGGACGGGGGCTAGAAGAGCTCCGACTAATCCACCCTTCTGGTTAAGAATGGCTCTCTTTCGTTTGCGCGCCACCTTTTTATTACTTAAGGATCGTAAACGTTGTTTGTGAATCGAAAGTTTCTTCTTCTGTTTAACGTTTAGCGGAACGTGTCCCTTGAGTACGTTGAGCGCGCATTCGCACAACGAATCTACCAGACCATTGTCGGCGTGATGTATGATGGCTTTCCTCTGACGAGGATTACATTTAACCAAGTAGCGGAGAGCGTCGGCGTTCTGCTTCAGTCTCTTTGACATGTTTGTGGAAGAATGAACGTGAGCGACGCGCGCGACGACATTTATACTCTCGGCACGTAGACGGTTTGTCGCAACCCGTCGAAGATATCGGTACGTAATCGTAAATCTTCGGGGGTCGTTGGTTTCAGATCCACCAATAAGTATCCGTATCGGTGTTGTGTAGCGTCCACGAAGCTCTCTTGCACGAACTTGACGCCTCCGGGAAAGATCTGTTTGGCTAGATGCACAATCTGCGAATTATCTCTCGGGTTTTTGAAGAGAACCATGTAGTGAGCGTTCAACGAGATGGTGCGAAATTGTTTGGACGCCAAAAAGAGATTCTGCACGATGAAAATGACGGACATGTTACGATGGTGAGATCCTTTCGTAAACATGTTCATCACCCTGGTATCTCCGGATAATTCCGCCATGAGATCGTCGATGACGACGAGGTTTCGTTTCGAAGGATCGATCAGAGATTCCATATCCTGAGGAAATCCTTCTATAAAACGTATATTATCCATGGATTCACGCATCTCGTCGTACGCCGACTGGTATTCTCCGTACAACCAAATGATCTTGTCGGGAGGACTGTCTACGACCGTTTCGCCGGTCGATATCATTCGTTTGACGAACTGCGTTTTCCCCGAACCCGTAGGTCCCGAAACAATGGCCGTGTAAGGATGAATGAGTCTAGCATCCATGATTTAACCTTCGTCGAGTTTTCCGATAACAAAATCCACGAAATTGACGTTAACTTTTAGCACTCGCCACTGTTCCCTAGAGAGGTAAATACCGCGTATCGTAGGTAGAATTCCTTCGCTCGTTACGTCACCCGTGAACCGTCTGATGTCCACGCGAATACTGTCGCGATAGTCGCAGACGCTCAGGTATATATCCTTTCCCAAGTGAAGAGTGTTTTGAGGGAGACAGTGCGTCGAGTCTTCCCTAAACATAACGTTGGTGACGTTCGTCCGAGCTAGATGCAGGGAAGGAAGGTCGGAGGGCAAAGTGAAATTGTGACAAAGATTGACGCTCGTCTCACCTTGATGTCGCGTGATGGTCAAAGCCGTGTTAGTGAGGAGAAGAAGAGCCAGCCCTAATATAGGAAAAGTCGAATATTTTTTCAAATTGTCTTTACAGAGACACGGGGTAGGAGGATCTTCGCGTACGTGTTCCAACTGTTCCATCTCGATAGGTAATGAATCGAGATCGCGTTAAACGTCCCCTTTATAGACGCCGTACCCGTAAGGTAGCGTTTCGAAACCATTCACGATCCATCTCTTATCGAAGACCACTCGGTAATCTTTCTTCGATACCCGGCTCTCGATATTTTTGGTTTTAACGTTACGCACGATTCGATGAGGATCGGTTACCGTTACCCTTTCTTCTTGTTCGCCCGACTTCAATCCTCGTACCATGCGTTCCAGGGTGGAGTAATTCACCAGTTCGGAATTACGGACGTTCAAGGTGATCCCGCGCACTTTCATCACCGTCTTTCCCGTATCCAATTTGTAAACATAATTCTTGCAGCCACCCGTGACGAAAGTAGAAATGTGATTACCGTCTTTGGGGTCGACCTCGTCCGTCAAATGGCCCAGATAATCGCCGGTAGGGGGTTCCCAATCTCCCTTACGACTAAGGAAAATGACGCTATCTGTAAATAAAAACAAAAAAGGAGGTATAAGTATAAATTAGTCGTACGAGTAACTGGCTGCCCCGCGTAGCTCAGTTGGTAGAGCGTTCGACCGTAGTTCGAAACGTCCCCGGTTCGAACCCGGGCGGGGGGATTTTTATATTTTATTTGATTCATTTACTTAAAACAATAATTTTATTATTGGAAGAAGTGTCTTACCCGTATCTTGGTACATGGCGCGATCTCCCAACTTTTCCAGGACTTCGTACAACTTCAACCGGGCGTGGCAAGTCGTGAACGCCGCGATGACGACGTTGGTGTTCGGATTAATGCGGGCAAAGTCCCCTTCTTCCCGGTAAGTTACTTCGATGACTTCGTCGTTGATGAGCCGAATATTGTCGACTGTGACGCTATCGCTCGTCAATAACTTGTATACTTCGGAGGGGTCATCCAGTATCACCGTTTGACTCATGTTGGATCTTTGCGCAAATTTACCTGTAAAAATAATAGTAAATTAATTATCATTAGTAACGGAATGTGAATTAGAAGCTGTTGCGTATTAGTTTACTTATTTCAGTATTTACTGCTATTTAATACTAGGTTATACGGCGTAAAAACGTAATAAAACTTACCCCACATGCTGTTCAGGCACAGCTTGGCGAGCGACCTCATGCCCGGATTCTTCTCGATGCTCTCGGGGTCCAGACGTATCCCTTCGTTTTCAAAGTATTCGTCTATGTACCGTCGTTGATCTTCGGGGGTCTCGCACCAGTCGGGGTAGTCGCTAGCTTCCTGTTTCAATTGCAGAAAACGATCTATATACTCGGTGAATAATCCGCCCGTCTTTGTCTCTTTATTGTACTCCGCGCGTTGCTCCCAATCCCACACTACTTCGATATTCTCGATGACATATCCCATCTCCACGGCTTTCTCTACTTCGAGCGTCACCCACGTACCCCTGATCGTTCGGGCTTTATCCGAATGAGGACAGTAGGCTTGCCGTTTTTCTTCCATGCAGGTTCCACACAGGGCGAACATCAACTTGCCGTGACATCTCGCAGGTAAGACGGGGTGATAGAGCCATCTAGGGGGTAAGACCGTACACCGTATCAATCCAAAATAAGAAGAGATATCCATGAAGTTATTCGTGTAGATCTTCGGATGACCTACGATATAGGGGCGGTATTTATTACACCAGGGATAGAGACTGCAATAATCCAGGTATCGGATGACCTCTCCGTCTTTGACCTGGTGGAAGAGTTTGGTGGCTTCGGTGCGGCCTCCGTACAGGCTCTCCCGCGGTTTCAAGGGTTCGAAATGAGCGGGAACCTCGATCTTCCGTTTCACGTCGGCGGGTAAATTTTTTTTTTTTTTTTCCATTCGTGTTCCCACATTTCTATAATCTCGTACCCGGGGTAATTGATCTCCAACTGCTGCTTTCGGAACAGAGTTATCCTGTAAAGTTCGGCCATGGGTTTCTTGGAAATCGGGTTAAGGGTATCCCCATCGTAGCAGTCGGGACATCCGTGGTATAGACACCCGTGATAAGAGTAGATTTTTTGCTTTTCCGAACAAAAGCCATCGACCGTCACTCTTCCTTGTGTCCGGACTTCTCCCCCGTTCATGGCGTGTTGTATTTCAATGTCTTCCTCGAGAGACACGTAGGTCAACCATCGTATGGAGTCGGCGGAAAAATTCTGGTTCGGACCGTACGCGTGAGGTGGAATGATCGCGATGGTGTTTGGTTGAAGAAAGTTGCGTCGTAATACGAGGTTACACGCGGCGGCGATAGTGAGGGGTTTATCTAACGGGTCTACCCCGGGATCGTCTCCTTCCTTTTCGTCACCCTCATAAACATGTCGCGAAATTTCATGCAACACCGACGAAGGATATCGACGTCGCTGACGCAATATTTCAAGAGTTCCTCTTGCAGATCCCACGTCAATCCCTTCTCTTTTTCGGCCGTATGCCAGGCCAAGAACTGATCTTTACCGGCTTCGGACATTCCCTCGGGGTCGAAAAACTCGGCCGTGGGTATATCTCCCACGTAATTTTCGTTCTGCTTCGTGTTGAAGAAGTGCGGAAAGTAGCCCTTGCTTAATTCTTTGATGCCGAAACTCTTGGGAAGTTTGGAAAGAGGCATCGGAAAGAAGTTTAAACTGTCCTTGAACACGATGTCGGGTCCCGGTACGGTGATGGACATGATCTTCGCGCCGTTCATGATCACTTTCGGCTTTATGGCGTTATCGTAGAGGAATTGCAGAATAAAATACCCGTCGTACCCTTTCAGATTATGGGCCATACATCGGGCGTGTTTGTGACTCTCACCCTTGAAAAGCCATAAACAAAACTCTTCCATACATCTCTCTCCTTGAAAATCATCTCTTTATCTTCCCGCAAACGTCGCAGGGTTCTAGGAGGGGTTGGTCGGCGCACGATTCACACACTTTATGGGCGACGCAAAGGTTCGGCTTATGGATTCCCGTATCTTGCTGGCTTTCAACATCAAAGAAAATGTAGCAGAACGGCGTGTCGTCTTCTTTACCGTTTTCCTTTACTTCGCAGGGTTTGATGTAACATTTATGTCCGGCGGGAAAGTTACCTTGACAAATGTGACACCACAGATCCGTACAGTTGTGTTTCACTCCTTTTCTCAAGAACTGTCTATTGATAACTCTATCGCACTTTTCGCACTTGTAGTATTGATTACATATCGTGCTGTACTGTTTTATAGTGGAACCGTTTTTCTTATGGTTCTCGAAACACGCGGGTGTTTTGAAGTACCGTTTGCAGTCCGAACAGTAGGTCCAGGCGGTAACATCGTCGCTAGTCCTACAACTTCCCGAATGGCAGATCTTGCAAGAGTTTTCGCAGCGATGTACTCCTCTGTCATTATATCCCTTCTTGCACTGTTGGCACCAATAACTTCGATTAAGATAGGCGGACATGGACGTTATTAAATCGAAATGATTGTTATTATACAGGAGATATATGCCTTTATCTTTCGGAGGACCCTTGTATATAATCTTATCAAACTGGTCTTTGGAGACGACGCAGAGTTGATACTCGGTAATCATTTTCTGGAATTTTTCCACTTGTTCCAATCCGCAGGCGTCAAACGGGACGTCCGCTTTATCATGAAGATCCCTAGCTCGAGCTGTCTGATGTTTTTCCCCATCTCGTATACTTCTCCAAATCCACTCTCTAGCATTCAATTCGTGTTTAGCGATACCCGTCACTATAGCTCGTGCGAGACACATGTTGTCGCTCTGGTTGGTAATATCGATGATACATCTCAAATGTTTCTTCTTCTCATTCCACATTTTGAACATCTTCCTATTATCTGGCTTACCTCCTTCGGGCATTTCCATACGTACGACGTTGATTTCCATGTCGCTATTCAACTTGAGGTCTTTTTTAGACTGCAGGACGTGTTCTATGCGAGCCATAAATCGGTCGATGGTTAGGTCATCTTTTTTGATAAAGGGTAAGTTAATCGGTTTTTCCAAACTCGGAGCTTGCATGACAATTCTGATCATGTCCCTAGGTCGAACACCATCGGTGACGCGGTCCAATACATCGTCTATAATATTCGACAGTAACGGGATGCTATCGACGGCGAACCGATCGTCTAAATTTCTCAATCGCAACCCGTAATCTGTTGACGTAGCTTTAAATTTCTTGACGTGTTTGGCATTAAGGGTCTCGATGACGTAGTATTGAGAGACGTTATCCGACACGCTGGGTTCCGGCGCTTCGTCCCGTATTTCATTCGTTTCCTCAGGCACCTCCTCCTCTACTTCTGTTTCATTTATTAAGTCTACCACTGGTGTATCGGCCGTTCGTTTACGCCTTGTAGGAGTATCACCCGTCACAAACTGTATAGAATTTGGTAGAAGAATGTATAATTATATAGTCATTTTGAATGTGTTTAATTATAATATTTAATTAGAAAAAAGAACGTTGTTACTCTGTTAACATAGTTCGTTTTATGCAAATCCGAGAAAAATTAAGATGTTAAACTCACATCTCGTTCAAAGATTAGAAAAAAGAATGTTTAAAAAATTGCACTTACGCTTTCATCGGTAGTTGCAGGATTTTCACCACCAACCATATCAGATAACGGATCCCCATCATCATCCATGATCAGTTCAATATGCGTTACGTCAGGTGTAAGATCCAATATTCTCTGGAAAGCGAGAGTTGAAATATCCGTCTGCCATCCATCGGAATTAATGATTTCGTTCAACCGTTCAATATCGCATGAAGATCTAATTTCTACAGCAATTTCATCAGGCGCGATATTACCGTTATAGTTTCTCTCTACTTGCGTCGTCAACTCAAATAGTTTGTTTAATGCCAACTGGTACAAGTCGTCATCCAACCCCTGACCGATGAGAAAATCCAATTCTTCTATAGACTGGCAATTGTTGATTAAACGGTCCATTTTATTCCGTATGCTGGGCCGCTCATTCCAGAAATGAAAATTTATTCGTAGACACCAGCGTTTTATATATGTTTGTATGAAACGCTCTCACGTGGTGTCTACACGTGAAGCGGTTCGATGTGTTGTACTATATAATCGCTCGAAATGTTTGACGTCATCGCTCGATGACTATTGTAGCGAGTGACACGCTCTCACGTTGTATGTACACGTGAAGGAGTTCGACGTGCTGCACTATATCATCGCTCGAAGTGTTTGACGTCATCACTCGACCGTAAGATTTCAGAGAGGTAACATCGTTGTATCACGTAGTGTTAAATTATTTATACTCGATCATATACCCATCGCTAACTTCATGACTTTTATTGCCGGGACTTGATTTCTTTTCGGCGTGTTTTCTTCCATTGCTGCATATACACTAAAATCAGCGTTCACGCTAAATTGATATCTTGTGACTTGTTTTTGGGCGTGATTTCTGCCAAAATTTCATAGTCATTAAAAACCAGCGTGGACGTCATCACTAGACCGTAAGACTTTGGAGAGATGACATCGTTATATCACGTAGCGTTAAGTTATTAGACTCGATCATGTACCCGTCGCTATCTTCGTTATTTTATTACATGTTGTGTTCTTTACCAAACCTACAACGATATTGGAAATATTTTAATGGAATAATGGCCGAAAAGAAGAGAGAGATTAAAAAGACTAAACAAAGCAACGATTTCTTTTTTTAGCTTTGTGATTTTATTAAGTGTTGTGCTTTTTTACCAAACTTACAGCGATATCGGAAATATATTAACGGAATAATGGATGAAAAGAAGAGAGATAAAATAGACAATACAACAATTTCCTTTTTTAGCTACGTGATGTTATTAAGCGTTGTGCTTTATTACTAAACTTACAACGATCTTGGAAATATATTAATGGAATAATACCAGAACATATCTTTGTTGGATTTACTTTATCGTATTCTATACTTTGTTGGATTTATAATCTACGTGCAGGTAAGAACAAATTCTGGATTGATTTATTATTTTTAATGATCGTTAAAATATCGCAGGGCGCTGTATTACGACGTTCATCTCATCTCTCCGGCACGAATTTGTTTTTTCTGACGCAATGCTTGTACGGCGCTATCTATCTTGGGTGAGACTTCTTTCAAAACGTTCCAATCTTGTAGACTCAAATTGATACCTTTCTGACTCGCCATCCATTTCTGGGTAACATTATGCCGGTAATATTCTCGGATGTTGATATAAATTTGATCTCTAAACGTTTGAATCACGACGTGTCGGTCTTCCCTAATAGGAACGCGAAGCATTTCACGATCCGATGGAAAAGCCGGTAATTTCCAACTCGTTTCGGGCCGTTGTTCCATGGCGTGTATCTTCTCGTATGGAGTTGATCTCGCTCTTTTTTCCCAAGCTCTTTTATCCTTTCCAAGACCATGGTTAGAGGATGGACGGAACGGTTCTTTCTTACGAAGGGCCGAATTTTCATAATCGGTATCCTCCGCTATCTTCGCTAATTGATCGTTATAATAAGAGAGATCATCGTCATCGTTCCATTCGCCAAAAACTTTCGTTTCCTTAAAAGTATTGCTGGATACCCCTTTTTCCCGTAGCAAAAGATCCACTCTGCTGTTGATTGCTCTCCATACTGATCGGATTGAAATCTTGTCAAGGACTGAAGTTAATGCTGCTCACTCCTCTATTTATACACTCTGTCCAACGTGTCCCGTTTTTTTTTTTTTTTTTTACGTCGTAAATGTTCAACAATTTGTTTTTTCCGGCGATTGAAACGAAAAGCACGTTAAAAAAACGATCGTTACGATTCAAACCTGTTGGCGTCCGTAAATTTGCGCGATGTATAAAACGGTCAATTTGAACGTCGTTACGACGCGATATTAGTTGGTTATTTGGTTACTTGCCCAAATATCCACCGAACATGTTTTAACGAGCGTAAACACAAATTAGAGCGAGACGCGTGGCTAATTGACACGCCAAACCAACCACCGATCGTGTTTTTAACGAGAGAAAACACGTTGCAACACCTAGTCGTAAATATTAGCGGCGGTGAATTTGAGCGAGACGCGTGGCTAATTGATACGTCGAATCATCCACCGATCGTGTTTTTAACGAGGGAATCACGTTGTAACGCCTCGTCAACGGTACCAAATATTATCGGCGTTAAATTGGAGCGAGATGCGTTGTTAATGACTGCTTCTTGACACGCCAAACCAACCACCGATCGTGTTTTTAACGAGAGAAAACACGTTGCAACGCCTAGTCACAAATATTAGCGGCGGTAAATTGGAGCGAGACTAGTTGTTAACTTGTTGATTAGCTGACACGCCAAATCAACCACCGACCGTGTTTTTAACGAACGAAAGCACGTTGTAACGCCTAGTCACAAATATTAGCAGCGGTAAATTGGAGCTAGACTCGTTTAAAAAACAAACATTGTCCACCTATCGTTATCCACCAACATTAGCCATTGATTAATGGGTCGTGTTTTTTTAACGGTTAGTCTCGTTTGGTTGGGTGTTTCTTGACTCGTTAAATTACCCACCGCGTGACGTTACAATCAGCGCTTCTTAACGTGTTTTTAGCGGCGACACAGCCACAAATGTTTGTTGAATACTCTCGCTTTGTTGGATATTTTACTCCGATGAATGAATCGTATTTTTGAACGACGTTGAAACCGGTGCTTAAAATCGCTTCAACAACAAATTGTCACGCCTCGTAAACTGTTACAATTTAAACGCCGGTAAATTGGAGCGCGACTCGTTGATTAAAAAACGTTATTAAATACTCTCGATATGTTGTGTATTTTCCTCCGGTCGTGTTTTGTAATGACGTCACGTTCGCAAATGTTTTTAACGGTCGTAAATGTTTGTTGAATGCTCTCAACTTGATGGATATTTCATCCGATACATTAATCGCGTTTTTAACGTAGTTAAAAACTTGCCTCGCAAATAATATCGGCGTTACATTGGAACGTAACTCGTTAAAATTCAGCCGTGAGAGTAAACCGTTGTTCCTCTTCCGTCGCCATAACGCCTGTCTTTTGGTATTCACCGACGCGTTTTTCGAAGAAATTCGTCTTACCTTCGAGAGAAATATTTTCCATAAAATCGAAAGGGTTGTTCACGCGATAGAATTTTTCGTAACCCAGTTCGACCAGTAAACGATCGGCGATGAATTCTATGTATTGAACCATTAGACGTTCGTTCATCCCTATCAGTGAACATTTTAAAGCCTCCGTCATAAATTCACGTTCAATCGCTACCGCTTCTCGTACGATTTTCAGCGTCGTTTCGACCGATGGTTTTTGGTCGATGTACGAGAATAATAAACAAGCGAAATCGCAGTGCAACGCCTCGTCACGACTGATGAGCTCGTTGGAAAAAGTCAGACCGGGCATCAAACCTCTTTTTTTCAACCAGAATATCGCGGCGAACGACCCGGAGAAGAAAATCCCTTCGACGACGGCGAACGCAATGAGTCTCGTGGCGAAAGTGGCATCGTCGTCTTTGATCCAACGAAGAGCCCATTCGGCTTTCTTTTTCACGACCGGTATAGTTTCCACGGCGTTGAGTAAATACGTTTTTTCGCGTTTGTCTTCGATGTAGGTATCTATAAGCAAGCTATACATTTCCGAGTGAATGTTTTCCATCATGATCTGAAATCCGTAGAAGAACCTCGCTTCGGGAATTTGTACCTCGCTACAGAATCGAGTCGCTAGATTCTCGACGACTATTCCATCGCTACCCGCGAAGAAAGCTAGGATGTGAGAAATGAAATACTTCTCCCCATCGTTGAGACTTTCCCAATGCGGTTTATCTTTAGCGAGATCTACCTCCGTCACCGTCCAGAATGACGCCTCCGCTCGCTTGTACATCTTCCATATGTCGCTGTACTGAATCGGGAAAATAACGAACCGAGATGGATCGACTCGTAGTAATACTTCCTCGTTACGGGACATTTTCAGCTCTTATGTGGAAAGTGCGCTATGTGCAGTGCTTTATATAGAGTTTACGATCACGATAACTATATAAATATTATCACGCTTTGGGATTGTACTCTGGAATATATAACCGTGAATTATATTCGCTCATGAACTATATTACGCTTTTGGAATATATCAAAGATTTTATAATCATGGAATATACGATACAGCGGTACTGTTTCGGTAAGTCGGGAAACTTTTAATTATTTTTTTTTATCAGCAACGATTCTAAATATTAACGTCCCTAAATACTAACGTCCCTAAATATTAACGGCGATTCAAAATGGCGGTATTTCCGGTTGACCTTTGATCACTTCCGGTTGACCTTTGACCACTTCCGGCTGACCTTTTAAAATGGCGGTACTTCCGGTTGACCTTTCAAAATGGCGGTACTTCCGGTTGACCTTTGACACTTCCGGTTGACCTTTCAAAATGGCGGCACTTCCGGTTGACCTTTCAAAATGGCGGCACTTCCGGTTGACCTTTGACCCTAAAAAACGTCCCTACAGGCCATATTACTACTAGTGATTTTCTGAACATTTTGATTTTCACCATAGAGATAACACAGTGTCCCATATTACCTGCACATGCAGGTAATATGGGACACTTTACGATGACGTCATTTTGACGTCATAGCGTCCAAACAAACATAAAAACAAGATAACATTGCCTGTTTTATTAATCTTAAAGGACAGGTTGTTCATCATAACAATCTCTTTTGGGCATATCTTCTATAGTTTTTATGCACATAAGCTAAACGTCCTTAATGGTCCCATATTACCTGCAGGTACCCTATATAGGGCCAATTGTAAATTCAAAATGTATATAGGGCCAATTGTAAATTCAAACTGTATATAAGAAGTTCTGAAGAAGCCATCAACCAGCATGACCACGTGGTCAACTGAAATAGGCCTACGTTATTTATATTGTTGGAGGTGGTGAAAGATGTCTGTTATCCCATTTTTGTACGTTTTTCTAAGTTTGTAAATCTCAAAATTATTATAATATAATATTATAAAGTCGGTTGTTGATTTGTTACAACAGTACAGTACAGGCCTAGCGCCTATAGCTGTAACTTTTATGTAAATATTTAAATAGTATTTTTTAATAGGCCTATGTAAACCTTGCCTATTTGTTTTCACAAAATCCACTGTAAGAAATAAATAAATACGGTACATCTAAAACACACTATATAGCTGTCATATTTTGTACGTGTTCTTGCTACATGGTTTGAAATAGACCCAATGCAGGTTTACTGTTTAATTTGTAGGTTAAATATACACAGGCCTATCGGTAGGCCTATTGTAGTGTTTCTCGTCTCAGCCCGATTCCTTTTTTGAGATTTTTTCAATTTTAGTCTAAGCTTATTATTTTGAAATTCAGTTGTGATGTTTCTTTAGGCCTTGCAATGAACACTTTTGGAAGGTTTTGTGGCCTACCCCCGGGAGCCTACTTCTCAGAACAACACAATAACTAAACCCTCTTCCTTTTTACAGAGATATACGCTGAAACAGCGTATAATAAGTTTATTTGCATTTGCACCGATTTTGCGATCAAAATAAGAAATAAAAAAGCAACTTTTCCTCTTTGTTGTTTTAAAAACTCGGACGAGCAATAGGCCTACTTGGCCTTATTTATTACAATTGTGGGTCTTTAAAAGCTTATCAATTTTGAACCGTCTAGGCCTATAGGCTACGCATCTATAAAATTATCAATGATTAATATTCCATAAAGCAGGCAGCGCAGGTGCATAATTAATTAAATAGGCCTATCATTTAGACTAATAATACATACTGTTGTATACATACCTTTGAAATAATCTTGTAAGCTAATATGCTGAAGATTCCAACTAACAAACGCATTTCGTTGGTAAAACAAACGTAAACAGGTGAGTGGTATTTGCAATCAACTTAGTTTACTATGCTGCAAACCGTGTGTCAGCGGAAGGATAATAAATAAAATGTGAGTCAGCGCGGTAAACGGTGTATGCGCACTATACGCAAAATTTGTCGCTCATTTGTCAGCGCGTAATGCCGTCGCGATAGCCAAGTGCGACCACGCTTCGCAATTGTATTTTGATTTACGTCTTCGGAATTAAACCGTTGCCCAAAGTTAGAATAAGTGCAACTTTCAAGGGGTTATAAAAAAATTTGCCCAAAGTAGATTTTAGCCGATTTTTGTTATACAATACTACAATATACTCTGCATCCATTGATACAAAAATCGTCGATTGAGGAATTAATTCTACCTAAACTGCCTTCACTCCTGACTTATGATAGACGACAGGCAGGTCCAATATTTTTATCGTAGTGGATACCGGCTGCGCCGGCATCCACTACTCAAAATATTGGACCTGCCTGTCGTCTATCACACGGTAGAGGATAGGCAAAATAAAAATTCCTATCGTTTATTCTCTAAATGAATGCACACAAAATACAGTGCATAATTTTCCATTGGACTTGTGCATGTGTGCGGCAAGTCACTTGCACAATAGGCATAGGCGCTAGGCCAAAAACACCGGAGTTCATAACCACTATTGTGGTAGCCAAGCTGCCCCTAGCTCAATCTGAGCTCCAGAGTAGGGCGTATTTGCTTTGGTTGGCAGTGCTTACCTTCAAAACCCTTGGGCTGAAGGTTTGGGTGGACTATTGTCCACCAAGCAATCTGATTAATTTGCGTCGTGCACGGCCTTTAGGCCTATAGTCCAGGAGCAAGATCCCACAGGGGGCCTAAATAAGGACTTGGTTCATCCCCCACTACATACAAGGTTTGACACCATAGGTAGTTAGTATGGACCCTCTAGATCACTGCTAGGTAGGTAGTGGACTCAAATTGTGGTATCACTTTTTTTTTTCAGGTCATTTTATGTATGGACGTATAATCGCATAAATTCACCAAAAATATGACAAAATTAAGGGGTAGGGGAAATATTAACTCCAAGAACTCAACTTTTACTCATAATAATGAATTTATTTTGGTATGAATATGTAGCTAATTGATTGTTCTAACTGCCTAGTATTATTTGAAAGCAAACCTAGGTTTCATTTGATCATGATTTGAAGTGGCCAATCCATACACTAGTGAAAATTCACAACAATGCGTAGGTTGGGTGTTTTTGTGACATTGGCTTCAAATTTTACTGTTGTGCCAATTTCTATTTTCAAAATTGATTAAGTTTCCATTTTTTAATTTTGTTTTTAATATCAAGCATATCTAGGCAAACTTTGATGTTCTGGTTCAAATATTTATGTATGTGCATGTTTGCTTGCATGTTGGTTTGTGTTGTGTGGGTTTGGGGTACGTGTGTGTGGGTATGTGGGGTGGGTGCAGGGGTGTGTATAGGGTTCAGGGTTGGGGAGTTTTACGTGTCTTAATATGTCACCCGGCTGAACTATATTACTTCTATTAACAAAATTTGTTTGTTAAGTTGCCATTCATGTAATATTTTGAATATTTATATGTGTGGGGTGAGATCAACCGCTGTTTGTCAGGAAAATAGACTGAAAATGTAAAAAAATAGTTACTTTTCCACATGTAGCAGCGTGTGTAACAATATTAAGGGGTAGGGAAAGATAAACCATCATAACTCAACTTCAACTCATGATAATGAATTCATTTTGGAATTAATATGTAGCTAATTGATTGTTCAAACGTGTTAGTATTATTTTAAAGCAAAGCAAACATTAATTGTCAGGTAGATAGCCATAAAATGTGAGAAAAGGTTACTTTTCTATGTATAAACATGTCAAATATGGCATTATTAAGGGGTAGGGGAAATAAAAACCACCATAACTCAACCTTTACTCATAATAATGAATTAATTTTGGTATCAACATGTAGCTAATTGATTGTTCTAACTTTCCAGTATTATTTTTAACAGAAAAACCATAAGATAGACATAAAATATGATAAAAATGTTAATTTTCCAATGTGTAACAGCGTAAAATTTGACAATATTAAAGGTTAGGGACGTACAAACCAACGTATCTCGACATTTATTCATTATTATTCATTCATTTTGGCATTAATATATAGCTATTTGGTTGTTGTAATCTTTTAAAGCAAAATAACCATTAATTGTTAGCTGGAAAGACATAAAATGTTAAAAAATGTCAATTTTTCATGTGTAGTACCGTAAAATATGACAATATTAAGGTGTAGGGGACATTCAAATCACCAAAGCTCAGGTTTTACTGATGAAAATGAATTCATTTTGGTAACAATATGTAGTTAATTGTTAGATCTAACTTTCTAGTATTATTTAAAAGCAATTAAACCATTAGTTGTGAGGTAGATAGACATAAAATGTACGAACATGTTAATATTCAATGTCTAACAGCGTAAAATATGACAATATTACACTGTAAAAAAGTCTTGTAAATTTTACAGTAAAAGTGTGTGCAGCCAATCTGCCAACAAAACCCTGTAAAATTTACAGTATCCTGTAAAAATGAACACACTCAAAATGCTGTAAAATAGGTATATTTGGCGAGTTATTTTAGAGCTTGAAAATGTGTTTAAAAAAAAAAATGCTGACTGACTTCAAAAGTCCACCTTCCCATAGAACAGTTTTTTACATCGCCTAACTGTAATATTTACAGTTTCCTGTCAAGAAAATACAGTTGAAACCTGTAAAATTCATCTTTTTTTTTTTTTACTGTAAATTTTACAGGGTTTGGTTGGCAGATTGGCTGCACACACTTTTACTGTAAAATTTAGTCACATGATATTTAGTACTTAATCGTATAAGTGACCATTCTTACAGTGTAGTAATGATATTGATATTGCTTAAACGTTGAATTATAACTCCAATTTTAATTTCAGCTTTGATAGGCCTAGATAATTTAAACTAAAAAATACAGTATTTGCCTGTTTTTATCAATTACAGCCAAATACTGTAAATAATTAGCCTTTTTTTACAGTATTTTACTGTAAATTTCACTGTTATTTTTTACAGTGTAAGGGGTAAGGGGACATACAAATCACCAAAACACAGGTTTCACTGACAAAAATGAATTCCATTTTGGTATCAATATGTAGCTATTTGATTGTTCTCATTTTCTGGCATTATTTTAAAAACAATTAAACCATTAGTTATCAGGTAGTTAAACATACAATATGAGAAAAATGTTAATATTCAATGTCTAACAGCGTAAAATATGACAATATTAAGGGTAGGGGACATACAAATCACCAAAACTCAAGTTTTACTGATGAAAATGAATTCATTTTGGTATCAATATGTAGCTATTTGATAGTTCTAACCTTCTAGTATTATTTTAAAAGCAATTAAGCCATTAGTTGTCCGGTAGATATAGACATAAAATGTATGAAAATGTTAATATTCAATGTCTAACAGCGTAAAATATGACAATATTAAGGGGTAGGGGACATACAAATCACCAAAACTCAAGTTTTACTGATGAAAATGAATTCATTTTGGTATCAATATGTAGCTATTTGATAGTTCTAACTTTCTAGTATTATTTTAAAAGCAATTAAGCCATTAGTTGTCCGGTAGATAGACATAAAATGCATGAAAATGTTAATATTCAATGTCTAACAGCGTAAAATATGACAATTATTAAGGGTAAGGGACATACAAATCACCAAAACTCAAGTTTTACTGATGAATATGAATTCATTTTGGTATCAATATGTAGCTATTTGATAGTTCTAACCTTCTAGTATTATTTTAAAAGCAATTAAGCCATTAGTTGTCCGGTAGATAGACATAAAATGTATGAAAATGTTAATATTCGATGTCTACCAGCGTAAAATATGACAATATTAAGGGGTAAGGGGACATACAAATCACCCAAACTCAAGTTTTACTGATGAAAATGAATTCATTTTGGTATCAATATGTAGCTATTTGATAGTTCTAACCTTCTAGTATTATTTTAAAAGCAATTAAGCCATTAGTTGTCCGGTAGATAGACATAAAATGTATGAAAATGTTAATATTCAATGTCTAACAGCGTAAAATATGACAATATTAAGGGGTAAGGGACATACAAATCACCCAAACTCAAGTTTTACTGATGAAAATGAATTCATTTTGGTATCAATATGTAGCTATTTGATAGTTGTAACCTACTAGTATTATTTTAAAAGCAATTAAGCCATTAGTTGTCCGGTAGATAGACATAAAATGTTTGAAAATGTTAATATTCAATGTCTAACAGCGTAAAATATGACAATATTAAGGGGTAAGGGACATACAAATCACCAAAACACAAGTTTCACTGACGAAAATGAATTCCATTTTGGCATCAATATGTAGCTATTTGATTGTTCTCATTTTCTGGCATTATTTTAAAAGCAATTAAGTTTCCCACGAGGGGTTGAAGGTCATAATGGGGCCAATACTAAAAAATTATCCTATCATGTTGTAATGTTGTAATCTCAAATTGTTCCTCTCATCGCTAAGAATTTAAAAAAAAGACAATTGTCATAGTTCTACGAAGCTTAGTTCAGGAGTTATAACGTCGAATATATCAATATCATAAATAAAGGTCAAATTTTAAAAATGGTCCAATTGCACCAATTAACGTAAGAAACCTCAATCGTATACTACATTCAAATTTTGGTGCAACGATTTGTATTCCTGTGTTCCCCTTCACAGTTAATGCAGCCAAAGTTGAGTTATGGTAATATTTCCCCTACCCTTAATATTATCATATTTGACACTGTTACACATGGAAGTTTTTTCTCACATTTCCTTTGTATCTACATAACAACTAATGATACCAGGACGTTCGATGAATTCATTATCAAGAGTAAAAGTTGAGTTATGGGAGTTTATATTTCCCCTACCTTGATATTGTCATATTTAGGAACCGTTCACAAACACTTGTAAGGGGGGGGGGGGGGCTGAAAATTTTTGACCCTCCTAAGGGGGGGGGGCCTGAAAAAAAATGATCAAAAATTTTCCTGGAAAAATTGAGTTTATATGATTTTCTATGGGGTTGACCCATAATTTTCATGTCAAAAAGGGGGCCCTACAATTTTTGAGGTCTGTAAAGGGAAGGGGGGCTCGAAAGAATATTTTGCGATGAAATTTTCCCCCTTACAAGTGTTTGTGAACGGTCTATTACGCTGCTAGATATAGAAAATTACTTCTTCTGACAGTTTCTGTGTATCTACCTGACAACTAATGATCGCTTTGTTTATAGAAAGTTAGAACAGCCAATCAGATACATTTTGATACCAAGATGAATTCATTTTCATGAGTAAAAGTTGAGTTATGGCAGTTATATATTTCCCCTACCCCTTAATATTGTCATTTTACGCTGTTAGACATAGAAAAATTACCTTTTCCTCACAGTTTCTGTATATACTGCCTGACAAATAATGGTCGCTTTGCTTTAATATAATACTAGAAAGCTAGACCAATCACTTGGATATATTTTGATACCAAGATGAATTCATTTTCATGAGTAAAAGTTGAGTTATGGCAGTTTACATTTCCCCTACCCCATAATAGTGTCATATTTATGCTGTTAGACATAGAATATTTACCCTTTCCTCACAGTTACTGTGTATCTACCTGACAACTAATGATCACTTTGCTTTGAAATAATACTAGAAAGTTAGAACAATCACTTAAATACATTTTGATACCAAGATGAATTCATTTTCATGAGTAAAAGTTGAGTTGTGGCAGTTTATATTTCCCTACCCCTTAATATTGTCATATTTATTTATGCTGTTAGACATAGAATAGTTACCTTTTCCTCACAAATACTGTGTATCTACCTGACAAATAATGGTCGCTTTGCTTTAAAATAATACTAGAAAGTTAGAACAATCACTTAGATACATTTTGATACCAAGATGAATTTATTTTCATGAGTAAAAGTTAAGTTATGGCAGTTATATATTTCCCTACCCCTTAATATTGTCATTTTACGCTGTTAGACATAGAAAAATTACCTTTTCCTCACAGTTTCTGTATATACTGCCTGACAAATAATGGTCGCTTTGCTTTAAAATATTACTAGAAAGCTAGACCAATCACTTGGATATATTTTGATACCAAGATGAATTAATTTTCATGAGTAAAAGTTGAGTTATGACAGTTTACATTTCCCCTACCCCGTAATATTGTCATCTTCACGCTGTTAGACATAGAAAAGTTACCTTTTCCTCACAGTTTCTGTATATCTGTCTGACAACTAATGGTTGCTTTGCTTTAAAATGATACTAGATAGTTAGAACAATCATTTAGATACATTTTGATACCAAGATGAATTCATTTTCATAAGTAAAAGTTGAGTTATGGCAGTTTATATTTCCCCTACCCCTTAATATTGTCATATTTACGCTGTTAGACATAGAAAACGTACCCTTTTCTCACAGTTTCTGTGTTTTAACCTGACAACTAATGGTCGCTTTGCTTTAAAATAATACAAAAAAGTTAGAACAATCAATTAGATATACATATTAAATTGAATTGAATAGAATTAATACCAAGATGAAGTCAATATCATGAGTAAAATATTTAGTTCTGATGATTTATTTTCCCCTACCCCTTAATATTTTTCTATGTTATGCTGATATACGAGGGAAATCAACATCAGTTTTTGTTGGGTTTTTTGGGTTTTTTTAAACATTTTTTGTCTTTTTCCCAGTGGTTACTCACATCCTACACATAAATATTCACATCAATGGAAACTTAACGGATTTTGTAAATGGAAGTTGGTGCAGTGAAGTGACATATTAAGACATGTACACACACATTCATCCCCTCACCCCCACACCCCGGGGGCACTTCAATTTGAAATGGATATAGGTGTAGGGCTGGCGCTTTCGCACTAAGGGGCATTCGGTGAGAGCAACATGTAAAAAATATGGGGTCATTGGGTGAGAGCATGAATTTTGGCATTCGGTGAGAGCAAAATGTAAAAAATATGGGGTCATTGGGTGAGAACATGACCTTTTTTTTTAAATGGAATCTTTGGGTGAGAACCAAAACAGCGCCACAAAAACCTCGAAAATCGAATTTCTAGTTCTAAATGGCTTCAAATTTCTTTATTTTTTCAAAATAAGTAACAAAATCAGTGATAAATGAAAGTTGCTGTTCAAATTGAACTTATAAGGGTCTTTGGGTGACAGATCAAATGGAAAAATATGGGGTCTTCGGGTGACAGAGCGCGGAGCGAGCATGTGTTCGTAAAAAAAAATGGGGCCTTTGGGTGACAGCGATGCTGAAAAGGGGGTCTTAACAGCCCTACATACGCGTCACCTCCAAAGTTGGAGTGCCCCCCTGGGCCCCACACATACCCTATGTACACCCAGCACCCCCACACGCACCTCGTCCCACAGACACCCCAACGAACTCATACATATTATAATGATTGGAACTGTTACAATAATGTTTCCCTTGATATGCTTAACATTAAAAACAAAATTAAACATTAAAATTTAAATTAAAAAATTAAAAATGGAAACTGAATCAATTTTGAAAATAAAAAGTGGTATAGTTGTGAGATTTGAGGCCAATGTCAAACTTTACACATATGGTTTAAAAAATCAGATTACCACTCATTTATGGACTATATACTTCCAAATATGCTCAAATGAAACCTGTTTTTGTTTAAAAATAATACTAGAAAGTTAGGAAAATCATTTAGCTACATATTGATACCAAAATGAATTCAAAATCACGAGTAAAAGTTGAGTTATGGGAATTTATATCTCCCCCACCCCTTAATTTTGTCCTATTTTTGGTGATTTTATGCGATTATACGTCCATACATAAAATGACCTGTAAAAAAAAAGTGATACCACAATTTGAGTCCACTACCTACCTAGCAGTGATCTAGAGGGTCCATACTTACTACCTATGGTGTCAAACCTTGTATGTAGTGGGGGATGAACGAAGTCATTTTTTGAGGTTGCTGCTCCTGTACTACTATATACTTTCCTGAACGCGTTAATGGAACCTTTTGGCGGCTGCCCATATCAAAATATAATAGGTATCGGGATAGTATCTGATACTAATACCGGAATAGTACCCGCTACCTAGTGGGATATTAGTATCGGTATAGTATCCGGATATGTTTCACATGCAAATTTTTTGCCCATATATGGACATATAGGGCCTAGTATCGGGATAGTATCCGATACTGTTACTGGGAGACAATGATAAATAGTATCGGAATAGTGCCCGATACTAGGCCTAGTATCGGGATAGTACCTGATACTAGTATCGGGATAGTATCTGATACTATTTGTTTCGCATGTAAATTGTTTTGCCCAAATATGGTCATAGAGATATGTCCAGAGATTTACATGGTATACGGACAAGGTCACTGGAAAATTTCAAATGATTATAGTTGTACATACATTAAATGTGAAATGTGTAGCAATTGATTATTGCACATACATGCAGCATTGAAATTTGTGGCAAAAAGCAATTGAAAATGTACCTTATGAATGCTCAATTGCATGCTAAAAACATATAATATACACATTCACATTTATTGCATGCATTGAGTACCATTTTGTCTTGGGTGCAGAATTCAACATACTCCGTGGTTTGATATAGCCTACATTGTACGATGTTCTTAAGCTTATACTAAATTTAGATAAAATATAAAGTTCTGTTCAAAACTGTCACCCAATACAACCATACCTGTATTGTGAAGCCCAGAAATACAATGTAGAACACACTGTACCATTCCTTGTACCAGGGGCGGACTGGTTGTTTTAGGCGGCCGTGGCAAATTTATTAAGACCGGCCCTATTACTTAAATAGAGCGTAGCGACTAGCGCATGGGGTCCAGGGGCGAAGCCCCCGACAACTAAGGGTTTTAGCTATTCTAGGGGTCAAGAAGCCCGGATTTGACAACGATTTCTGAAGCCAAATTCCATTTGTACAGACTTGAAATATTCTTTATCCGGCATTGTCACTCACTTGCAATAATCAAGATCAAACCAAAAGTTATTCAATTTATAGTAGTGTGCATGTTTTATGTTTTGACTCATTTGCACACATAGAAAATTACATCTTTGCAGAACTGTGTTATCATATCGTGAGTATATTCAATCATTAAAAGACAAATGCTAAAAATTGTTTAGGCCTACTGGGTAAAGGTTAATAGCAACTTTTAAAACTATTGCGATTTGGTAGTTCACAGCATCTAGCGAATGGTAGTGAGCTTTGGCAAAAATTGCATTGATCATTTCATAGCGAGCGTGATAAAACTCCACAGTGGCGTAGATTTGTTTTTGACATTGGGGTTGGAAAAATATTCTTGAAATAGCACCTTTTGGTGACATTATAAGTTTATTGTACAAATGCGCGCGAAGCGCACAGACATTTTTGGCATATTGAAGCTAAACTGGTGATGATGCAGTGGAATAAATTCGCGCGAAGCGCGAAAAATTGACACTTTTTAGGCTAAAATGGCCAAATATGAGATTGATTTGGTCACAAACTCACATAGGCCTACAGGTGTCATCATGGGGGGCTTGTATGGACCATCCCCCTTTTAAAATATTGGGGGGGGGGGGGATCCCCCATCCCCGGGATCTACGCCTATGAGTTGAAACATCAAAAGGGAAAGAAATTGGTTTGAGTATTGAACTGAGTAATGTGACTGTAAGTATTATGCATTACAAGGAGCACCCCAGCCCAGAGGTTTTCGAATGATGGCCTAGCCGTGCTAGTTTTGACAGCTGATGGTGGTCCAAAGGGCTTAAGGCCGGGAGGGGGGCACTCACTAAAAATGAGTGAAGCGATGTGCGTGCAGTGCGGCCACAACCCACATTAACCCCCATCTTTCAACTCCCTCTCACTCAATGACCACTTTTTAATTTTTGTTTTACTGAATTACTGAACTCCTCACTCAATGACCCCTATTTTTTCTTTTCCTGTCACAAAAAGACCTCCCTATGTAAAGAATTTTTGACAAATTTCTGGTAGTCTTTCACCGTTGTTTCTCAAAAAAAATCCCATTTTGATGACTTTTGAAAAACAATTATCAAAAATTTGTCAACTTTTATATTTTGACCCAAGTTTTGTCCCAGTCTTACTGAAAGAACCCCCTTTTGAGGCCTCCTTATACTGAATGACCCCCTTGGTTATATGGCGTCGAAGCTCTCACCAAAACACCCCTATAGCATGTATAGTTTCAAACTGGTGTCCCATGTCCGCACATCCCCGTCACTTCGAAAGTCGAGTGCCTGTAGGCCTATCAGCCCATATTTCTACAGGCCTTAGGCCCTATCACTATCATGACTATGCAGACAAACAGCGGGCACACTGTGTAGGCCCTTATATTACTCATCCCCCTCAATGATCCCCTCCTTTCTTCTCTTTTCCTTTCTTTCTCCTATGTCTGCCTAATACCAAATGCCCATACCGGCCCTAGCCTCATTCAGCAGCCGCAATGAAATACCAATATTCCATTGACAGCCAGCCCAATATTTTGCTGTTGGCTTAAAATTTAAAAATTTTACTGTATCGCATCTAGAGTATTGGCCTTTTGCTGTGTTTACTTTCTAGAGAATTGATTCAAAAGGCCATTTGTAGGTGATGCCGCGACGGTGTACTAGTGGCCGGCCTATAATAGCTTAGTGTTAGGGCCTATACCTGAAGCCCTAGGGCCTATGTCTTAGGCCTTACGCCTTCGGCTCTCGGACCTATGCCTCAGGCCCTAGGGCCTATGTCTTAAGATACTCCTTCCCCATTCTCTCCCCTTTTCTTCTATTTTCCCTTTCTTTCTCCTCTTTTCCTTTTCTCTCTTTCTCTTTTTTCTCCCCTTCTCCTTTCTTTTCCTTTTTCTTTCTTTTTCTCTTCTTTTTGAGCAACCGGCCCTGAGCGGCCCAGAACCAAGCGGCCCATGTGGCGATCGCTACAACGCCACAACGCCACAGTGGCCAGTCCGCCCCTGCCAAGTTGTACAACAGTATATATTATCCTTTGAATCAGAGGAACTCATTCCTTGACTGTATAGCAATTTGGCTCCAAGCCGATATGGCAGTTATTCTAATTAGTCATGTGACATGTATTGGCGCCAGCTGAAAGCGGGTACTATTCCGATACTATAGTATCAGATACTAGTATCGGGATAGTATCGGAATAGTACCACTATACCGATACTAGTATCCAACTAGTATCTGCTAGCAGATACTTTTGGATAGCTCCAAAATACCTACCGGATACTATCCCGTATGGTAGCCGGAACTATACCGATACCTTTTCTTTTTGCTATGGGATGCGTTCAAAGCGTAAGCTCCGTTACTATGGATATCGGGTGGAAGCTCTATAGTCCGACGGTTCTTTATTCCGACGGTTCTTTATTCCGAAGGTTCTTTAATCCGACGGTTCTTTATTACGAAGGTTCTTTATTCCGATGGTTCTTTATTTCGAAGGTTCTATAGTCCGAATTTTAAAAACGGTTCTGTAGTCCGAATGTGAAAATAGGCTCTATAGTCCGAATTTAAAAAAAGGGTTCTATAGTCCGAATATGGAAATAGGCTTTATAGTCCGAATTTAAAAAAAGGTTCTATAGTCCGAAATTGCAAAAGGGTTCTATAGTCCGAAACGGATACCGTGTTCTTTAGTCCGAATTGGTAAACAGGTTCTATAGTCCGAATTTTATTTTCATCATTTGTTTCAGTGTCAAATCATCAATTGTTAAATACAAATCCGCTGAAGTTCAACATGGTTATAATATGGATATTTTACGTAGCATACATTGACGTTTATCTTCATTCTGGTGGTATTTTCTTCATTTTTATCTTTTGTTCATTCTATTATAATATTATATAATGTAAGATACTAAATAATCTACGAGGTATTTTATGCATGTAAATGCTGCGGCATTAATGTAGTCATTTAAACAAATTAGTTTACAGAATAGTTGAAGTATGGTTTTATCTTGCGATTGGGGGGTGTAAAATATCCTGGCTGGCTTTTATCAGGGATGCGAGCGGGTAACATGAATGCAATTGGCAGTGATGGCGGCTGGCCCTGGGATTACTTGTCCCTTTTTTGTGTTCGTTTTCATTCTGTCTTTCGTTGTTTTTTCTTTCTTTTGTATACCTTTGTCCTTTTTTCGAATCGTTCTAGTTTGTTTTTTCATTCATTTGTTCATTCTTGATTTCGTTCGATATTATTTTCATTAGCTCTTTCTTAAAATCCTTTTCTCATTTTTGTTTGTTCTATATTCAAATTTCTTTCGTTCTATCTTTATTACATTCTTTCTTTCTTCTCCTTGTTCTTTCTGTAATGTTCATTATTTTGTTCATTATCTTTGTATTCATTGTTCTTTCATTTCTTTCATTTGGACTTCCTTTTAGTCTTTATTTAGTTGTTTCATTTGTTCTTTCATTTATTTTCTTTCATTGTGTCTTTCCTTCTTTTGTTCGGGTTGTGTGTGTGTGTTTTTGTGTACTTCTTCAGGTTTCTTTATATTTTCGTTCCATTTTTCTTTCGTTTCTGATGGTGTGCAAATTAGACTATGGGACATGGGCATTTATCTTTCACTTCCGTAGTCCACTCTTGGGCAGAACATAAAAACATAACAAATCAAGAGTAAATATACGTCTGAATTAATATCCAAAAAGTTCCCACGTTTTACTTTACTCATTTAGGAGTTATTTGGGGTTAAAAATGTGTTTTTCGTGATTTTTTTCCATTTTTGCCCAAAAATGTCAAATATTAAAATAGCTGTAACTTTAAAAATAAATTGAGTAGAAATTTCATTTCTATTGTAGATGTTACATGTCATATGGATTTCCAACACTGGTGAATAAAAATGTCATAGCACAACTCTAAAATATAAAAAAATGGCAAAAACCATATTTTTGTGCTATTTTGGCCATTTTTTAACCTAAAAATGTAATTTTTGCATGGGAAAAAAAATAAATATATATTTTCTTGATTTAAAAAATATGTCATTATATCAACCTAGTTATTCTGAACAAAAAAGTTAATGATGGTGAATGTCTGTGACCTATAGTTTTTGATCTATGGCCTTTCAAATTCACATATGGACTAAAATAGCATGTTTTTGTCAATTTTTTTTTTTTTTTTCTGAAAATGGTACTTTTTTGTAATTTTATTAAATTTTTCAGTGTTTGGAAAGTGGAACTTCACATATATTATGGATATATTATAGTACTTTCATTTTAAGCTAGTTGTAGATCCACTGGTAGCTCGGTTTCCATGGCAGAAGCAATCGTCAATTTTACTACTTTCAATGCAGCAAAATCATTTTAATCATCATTTTACTGCATTGAAAGTAGATAAAATTGCTGCTACCACGGTAGTGGGCATACTAATGGATCTTGAAATAGCTTAACATTAAAGTACAATTACATGTTCATATTATTAAGTGAAGTTCCCACTTTCCAAAAACTAACAAGTTGGTTAAAATGGCCATAAAGGACCATTTTTGGCGTAATATTGGAAATATTGAACAAAAACATGCTATTTTAGTCCATATATGAATTTGAAAGGGCCATAGATCAAAAACTACAGGTCACAGACATTCACCATCATTAACTTTTTTGTTCAGAATAACTAGGTTGACATAATGACATATTTTTTAAATCAATAAAATTTATATTTATTTTTTCCCCATGCCGAAATAGCACAAAAATATGGTTTTTGCCATTTTTTTTTATATTTTAGAGTTGTGCTGTGACATTTTTATTCACCAGTGTTAGACATCCATGTAATATGTAACATCTACAATAGAAATGAAATTTCTACTCAATTTATTTTGAAAGTTACAGCTATTTTAATATTTGACATTTTTGTTCATAAATGGAAAAAAAGTCACGAAAACACATTTTTAACCCCAAATAACTCCTAAATTACACAGTAACGTGCAACTTTTGAAAGTGGGAAATGTTATATTATTGATCAGTGATATAATAGCTATATTTTCATGTATAAACCATCCTCTACCCAGAAAGGGAGAACGAAAACTACTTTCTGAAGCACTTAGCAAGCCTTGTCCCATGGTCTAAATATGTCAACATTTTTGGAGCAAATATCGTATATTTAGGATCTTTGTTTACAGTAAGTTGGGGGATATCAGGCGCGTACGCAGGATTTGTTTTTGATGGGGGGGGGGGCTAAAAGTAGCGTCATCCCGTTTACCATAAACTCTGCTATTATCTAGCTAGAGGGCGCAATAATTGTTAATGTTATAAAAATTCGGACTATAGAGCCTTTTTACTGATTCGGACTAAAGAACACGGTATCCGTTTCGGACTATAGAAACCTTTTGCAATTTCGGACTATAGAACCTTTTTTTAAATTCGGACTATAGAGCCTATTTTCATATTCGGACTAGAGAACCGTTTTTAAAATTCGGATTAAAGAACCTCTTTTAATATTCGGATTAGGGAACCTTTTTTAAAATTCGGACTATAGAACCTTCGAAATAAAGAACCGTCGGAATAAAGAACCTCTTTTTAATTTTTTTCGGACTAGAGAACCTCTTTTAAAATTCGGACTAGCGAATGCTATGAACACATGTTCGGACTAGCGAACCTTCGGACTAAAGAACCTTCGGATTATAGAAGCGTCGGATTATAGAGCAGTCCCCGGATATCGCGCAGTCACTCCGCGTCAGGCGCTCAATTTCGAACGCCGTCACAGAAATTTCGAAATTTAGCAATCTAATAACTAGAACAACTGCAACTGCTAAAGTGTTTTTAAATCAGGAATCAAACTGATGACCCCCTTTTTGACCATGTAAAACGTGAAAATACTCAAAATTATCTTAAAATTCTACATCCTTAAACAATTACATCTTAAATAATCCAAAGTTTGATCAACAAAAGTCGTTTTTAAGGAAATTTACAATTTTTAGGAAAACTTGTTTACGTTCCCAGACGATTGCTGGCCGGGGAAATAAGCCCAATCGGCATTGGAAGTTTGCAATGCATTGTGGGACAGTTTTTGCAGTTTTAGGACACTTTGTCCTTTGACCTATCGGGAAAATTGCTGTAATTATTAATAGTTTATTTATTATTGTCATAATGTTATCATTAAAAATATTTAAATAATTAATTCATTTAATAATAATGTTTTTTAAGTTTGTTTTTATTCTAGTAACAAGTTTTAAATTATATTTTGTACGCACAAAACCCGAATTTTCCAGATAGGTCAAAGGGCAAAGTGTCCTAAAAAAACCGGAAGTTACAATAGCGATTTGGATTATTCAAAATGACAAATCCAAAATTCTGTACACAACACAAGGAAAACGTGGATTTTGTGCTAAATATTTACTCATCGACGGTATGTAATACCTTATTTTGTTCCTGACAATTATTTACACAATATTATAAGATCTCTGTACAACTTCTAGCAGAATAGTGACATTTGAGGCCAATTTCGCACGCACTTTATGACAAATTTTCTCTGCCGTATTTTCAACCCACGGCGACAACAGACGATCGGCAGGTAAACAAATCCAAATATTTACAAAAATATACCTTGTGCAGAGCCATGCAATCATTTTTAAATTCATAATAACAATCAAAAACTACCACGAACACGTGAGCATCGTGACTTTTCTCTAAATATGAATTTGACAAGAGCTGAATTTTCGTATCTCTGCAATAGACAAACACACAGGAGGTAAGCTTAAAAACAGGCCAAAAATCTGAAATCGCATTTTGGCTCTCCGACTTTCAATAGTCGCATAGTCACAACATTCCCTTATTTATAGTAAGACTAGCGGGATACCCGTGGCTGCAAGTAAATGGGAGCGTTCACTATAACAGGAAGAATTACTGAACAAGTAGAATCATTGAAAATGTACAAAATCTGTTATTTCTTACATTTCCCTTTTATAGCTTCTTTTTTTTATTTGCTGCTTGTGATTTCCCGTTTCCATGTTTTGTATTTAATTCTGTTCTCATTATTTTAGCTTCTTTTTTCGGGCTTTTTTCTTACATTTCCTGATTAGTTTGTTTCCTTCTTTGTTTCGTTCCCGTTTCATTTAGTTACTTTAACCCGTTGGCCTGTTACTCGTACAATTGTCCTCATGTTAATTTCATTTTTCTTTACTACCGCTTCATGTTGTTTATACAACACACATCTTTTTCCCGTATTTATTCCGTTCTCTCATAGCGTGTTCACCTCATAATAATCCCGTGACCCGTCCATGTACCTTTTTGTCCTGATTTTTCCATCTTTCCGTATTATCATGTCCACTGGTCTCTGGCTCGCAAGTCGCGTGGCTCTGCGCCGTTTACGCGCGCATTGGCTTAGTGCGCATTACGCACGCGGCGCCGACGCGCTGCCTGCCAGCTGCAGTGACGCGTAGCCTGGCAAACGTTGCTTAGGCCTTGGCAATGGCAAAAACGACATCGGCAAATCAAGAGGGTTTGTGACATTACGCAATCTTCTGGTCCATTCTGAGATAAACGCGCTTCACAATTCAACGGATGTCAATACATGCAGGTGAAACTGGTAGAAAATACGAACACACAAATGAAGCAGGAAAAAGTCGCTACCATTATCCACACTGGATCCAACAGGAAAGCCTTGTAATCTGCGATAAATCCCCGGGGATAAATCTACGATAACTGAAGGTGACCAAGTTGTGGACTATATTGTCACCATAATAGTGACACAAGATGTCCAGGATCTGTTCCTGCGGAGGGCTCGGAGGGGCATATCATCACCATCAGAACGCAAGACACCACAATAAATGAATTGAGACAAGGGCCAGTATGAGTCGCAGCTTTGACGACATGTTGATGGGGAAATCATCTGGCAAGGAATCGCGACAGCGCTTCAACAATCATCACATCAACAGTATAGCATTGAGAAAGATAACTGGTAGTTAGAGAAACATCTGCGCAAAAGTGTGTTTAAAAATTATGGAACAGTCCTGATGAATTTATTCAATTGGAACTGGTATCACAAGTTCAAGACCAAAGGAGCCGTATAGTCAGTGTAGTGACATTAAAGAAACATTTGAATTTTGAAGAATAATTGTTTTCACTCAGCAATGTATTTGATATGAATTTTAAAAAACACTGAAAATAAATTTGAAGCGGCCTCAAAAAAAGGAAGCGGGAGGGGACGAGAAACATGTTTTATTTTTATTCGGCCTTATGATCTTCCGTGCAGTAGAAACGGGAAAATCCGAAATATTACTCAAATTTGGTCCAACTTTGGCCTAAATGTAACACAAAACTCGAAAATGTAACACGTTAAAACTTGCACAGTGTTATACTGTGTAGTTTTCCGATGATGAAAAAAATCAAAGTATTCATCAAAAAAAATCCAAGAAATTGTGAATCTTGCGATGAAATTTATACCTCAAAATGTTCCAGAATTGTCAACTTGCCTAAAAATTCCGATAATCAAAAACATGTGCGCTGAAAAATGTCATTATTTTCCTTATCTCTTCACCGATTTTCAAGGTTTAAAAAACTTCGTGTAGATTGCCATTTTGTCTAAATGCGAGTAGAAAGTTGTCAGATTCAAAACATCATTCAACCCTCAAAGACCTTGCTAAAATCCCCGTGCCGAACACACGAAGATTAAAAGTTCGGCTGGTCATTCGGCAAACATCGGCAGGATCTCGCTGAGTCGACTGTGATTGGTCCATCTGGAGCATGCGCGAGTAATTTAACAAGCATTTGGATACAGTAATATTTGTAGTGCGAACTAGTTAGCATCATATATCAAAAAGTATAAAAGCTACGATTTTCGTACTTGCTCTATGTTTCAATTACTTATTCTTTTCCAAATATCTGAATCTTCAACCTGGTACAAGCTTTAATAACGGAGGAACATACATTTTTATTAAAAAGAAATCCTACCATCTATCCAAACTCGCCGTGTTATTCCAATGCACATTTTGCTTCACCGGGCAGCCATTTTTTTGGTCGTATTGGAAGATTGGTGTCATAAAACCGCCATAGGTACAAATTTAGTACTCTCTGTCAATCAAGTATGGCTTATTCTCTACATGTCAATCTTTAAATAATTGGCATAGTCCTTATAAAGCTTTATAATAACGATGGTTCGCCTTGATGAGTAAATGACAGCAAACAGCTGCCTTTCAGTGAAAAATACCCCAAAAACTCGATCAGTGGAGCTCAGTCGTACATGTCAATAGCGTCATTATCGATTGGATTAGTCGTCCGTAGCGGACAATTCGGTCGCTCATTGGATTAATATTATCAGGTGGTAATAAATTTGCATTGGACAATAGATTACTATGTATCAATCTTCAATAAGCGGGTTTATGGCTGGAAAGGTCACGGTGAATTTCCCGTGGACGTGACAATCACAGAATTAGTTCTGTGGTGGTGACAATTCATATCATTCGCAGTAGCCACCCGGGAGTAGCCAATGGTTTTCGTGATTTGGTCCAGTTCAACCATAGATGAACTCCTGGATGGGGCAGCTTTAATTAGCATGAGGCCGCATTGATATGTAAATAGCGTATTGTTATTTAAATTTGTGCCCAGACGTATTGAGGGCGACAGTCATGTTATCCAGACGGAGAATGGCTGCATATGCCGGGCATGTCAATTTGCTGGCTGCTGAGTGAAGGCTGATAATCACCTTTCTGTATAGGTAATAAGCTAGTATATTTCGTGTACCAGTTGGTTATAACAAAAAATTAGTATCATATTAAATATATTAAATGTATAAACTTTGAAATTTACATGAATTTGAAGAGCAGAGCTTCGAAATCTAGCTAAGTCAGGTGATGTGAAATTCTGCTGCGTGACCCCCTCTGCGTGGTAGAATTATATTCATAAAACATTGAATTTAACAGATATCGTGGGCAGCCAACCACGATTTATCAGCATTTAAAATATATGTTAATTAACAAAGATAAATAATAAAGAGTACAAATGGCAATTAACTAGTAAACAAGCCTAAAATCTTAAAATGTTGCCACGTGATTTCCCGAACACATGATATGTCATCATGTGACCACTATTCAGATTTACCGTAAATATTTGGAGTATGCTTGCACATCATGCACATTACACTGTGCATTTCTTTACCTCCGTATAAAATCAATAATTCATGCTGGGAGCCAAGTAACATTGTCTGCTCAGTGCAGATTAGTATTTTATTTTACTTGAGAGCATAATAGAAATACATAAGACGAATAAGGCGCCATGATGCAAGGTCAGGTCGGGTATCAAAGGTTATTATAACTTAAATACTACTTGTATTTCACACCTTGCCTCTGTCACATATTTCCTTCATATTATTGACAGCAAGTCCTAATTTTGACTTTGCTATTGCAAAATGTCATTTCATATCAAATTAGTAGACTTTCTTTGAAAAAACATATCACTGGTGCCTGATGGGAATACCCGTCCGCCATTTCATTAAACTGGATCGTTTTCGCCTGGTTTGTGCCCAGATGTATTGGGGGCGCGCTATACTCTCATTGAACAGGCAAAGTTCGCAAAACTAACAACGTTGTTATTTGCCAAACTCAATTAACATGATCCAAGGGTCGAACATGAATTATTCATAACGAGCTATAACGGATCGATAACTGGCCTCACTTTCTAGCTAGTAAACCAGCTGAATTTTGCATAGATTTTGCGTGGCTAATAGAACAACCGTGAATTTAGTGTCACCCCCTTGGTTCAACTAAGGCGCCATCTATCCCTGTCATAAGCAACAGTTCAAAACAACGCCACCTAATTTGTAGACACTCGATGAAAATATTAATATGGTTTCGTTGCGTCGTGTTCGTATTCAACTTGAATCTATTACTTATTTTAATATTTATGACATTTTTTTTTCAATTATAGCTACATGTACTTTCCACTGACTGGGCATTACACGGTAGCCCTTTTATAATATCGGCTACGAAGTCAGGTTTATCGGTCGGTAATGGAAAAAAAATCCGCATAATATGTTACATGTTATATGCTATTACCTATACGCGGGTAAATACGATGATTTATAAGGTTTGGTAGATTATAACTCGCGGGTTTATCAATTCATCCAATTTACGGTCATTCAATTGCACGAATAGTCTACAGTTGTAAGAAAGTGTGCAATCTGTAAAAATAACCAAATAGCCACGTACATAAGCAATTTTTACAAATTGTATAAATAGCGCAATTTATGCCAGTCAATTGCACGAATGGTCAATAGCCTATATACAGTTGTAAATAGATACAGATAAAAATATAGGGTCAGCTTAAAAGCTGACAGCGATGCTGAAAAAGGGGGTCTTAACAGTCCTACATATCATGCATATGAAGGGCTTTGTTTCAAAACCCCTTACATCTACTTGCCCATTTTTGAGAACACATCAAAAAATTATCAAAAAAATCACTGATGGGGGTTTGCAACAAAAGCAGTTTTTGGCGGGATGCTTGAGTAGGATGAGCATCCTGCCAAAAACTGCTTTTGTTGAAAAACACCTTATATCAGTGATTGTTTTGATGATTTTTTGATGTGTTCTCAAAATTGTGCAAGTGGATGTATTAGGGGTTTTGAAACAAAGCTCTTCATATACGTTTCACTTCACAGTACAGCATTTTCAGCATCTTTCCAACTTCCAGTGGTTTGTTTCATGTAATTTTGGACAAAGAGTTTTTGTGTATCGAATATGGTAAAGGAATCATTAACAAAATTAAACATTTCGTACCTGAGCATATTCTTTTGGCTAGACTTAAACTCTACATAACATGGGTCATTAGATCATTGATGATAACAATATAATGAACATCATTTGTGTAAATGAAGTTATGAAACCACAAACCATTTACCTATTAATGATTAGAATTACTAATATTTTACTGTATGCATTTCAAACCATTCAACAATAAGCATGATAGTGTGTCAAATATAGTTCAACAACTCTTCCTATACCTTTGTACAGGAGCCAACCGTTGTTAAACCGTGATGAACCCACACTTTTACTGTAGCGTATGGCGCGAACGCGAGCGAGACTACGCGTTACGCGAGAGCGCGTAAAATTCGTCATGCCTGGAACCTTTGTGCGTATGCCAGCTTACAAGTTGAATTCAGTATTTTTCAGGTAGCGGCTAAACATTGCCGTTTTATTCTGTACTTTTATTGCTGATATCAAAAGAGAAATCATCGAAGTTTTTGTAAGGCTGAGTGGCAATGATTAACTGACATTCCTCGTAAAATAATCGTGAATTATACGATATTTAGCTTCTTTTCGTTGTTGAAAGGATTCAATCATGTTTCACCGTTGTTCATCACCGTTTAACAACTCGCGTCCGGCGCGTCTGCGTGGTTTACTTCGCTCTAAAGCTGCCCTCGCGAAGTAAACCACGCAGACGACGCGGCCGCATCGTTGTTAAACGGTGATGAACAACGGTGAAACATGATTGAATCCCTAATTCATAATGTGGAAGGAGGTGGTCTATGCTTCACATAGACACTGAGTATCAAAGAATGTAAAACCAGCTAGGTTTGCTTTACTGTCTGTTTAGGCATACTCTATATCTGAAATGATTTGTGTTGCTAAGGCAGGCAGTCTAAACGCAGGACAACCGATCTTTTGTTCTGCTTAGTCGCGCTAAAAGTCGGTCGATACATGTTAAAATCAACACAATTCCGAGATACACCTTTTTTTTTTTTTTTCAAATATAAAGCAAATTTTTTTTTCTTCAGTAATGTCAAATAAAAACATAGTGCTTGGATGAACATTTTTTTTTTAATCCTGGTGTTAAAATTAAGCATCAAATTTTGTCTTTTAGTGTGATATTTTTGATTTTTATAGGCCTTTAGTTCGCCCGTGAGCTTTTTACAGAATTCATTTTTAGCGTCTCAAACTAATATAGTTTGCTAAAGAAAGATATTTCCCACCTCTGTAAAGCACATCGTGTGGGTCTATATATTATAGTTTTGTCAGAATTTCCGTTTTATTTTACCCTTTTCCCTTCATGCTCCGAAAATGTCAAACTTAGTACTTTACCTCGAGAGCAACCAGCAGAAATAATCGATATTTCAATTGTTGTCAACCCAGGTCCTTTTCCATTGAAAACCAGGATTGCCTGACCAGCGATTTGGTAGCCCAAATCCCCAATTCTGGTAAATGAGGTGGATTTTGGAAATTTGCTCCCGTGATAGCCTGCAATTTCAATTTATAGGGGCTATGGATTCCATGATTATGAAAACCATTTTGTCTGTTTGTTTGTTTGTTTGTTTATTTATTTACCTAGGATGAGGTCCATGGGAAAATCCACTGTCCAAACCTAGAAAAATTCGCGTGTTATTAGAGGGATTTTAATTTTCTGTCCCTCCTATCTCCAGGTGAATTTTGAATGACCCCCCCATCGCGGGTTGGCATTTTCATTACACCCTTCAGACTTGCGTTCGGGTTTGTGTAGGCCTATTTGTCATAATTTAGCGCTATAGGACCTACTTTCTAAATGTATAGCTATAGCCGTGCTATATAAATATTATAAGGTACCGGTATGTAATATTATGTAGGCCTATGGGGGTGGGGTGGGTACTCAACACATTTTAACCATGACTTACAATGCAAGGCTCATTGTTACTATAAATGATTTTTCCTTTAGGTCATTATAATAGGTTGTTATAAACTTCCGTGTTTAACCTTGTATTGTTTTGGCTGCTTCATTATGACTTTCGGTGGGTTTAAGCAATTTCAAACAAACACAAACAAAAGGCACTATACCGAAACACAGGTAATTTCTTTGCTATATTGAAGTTCTGGCAAAACTGTATCCAGGCCAGGCACCCAGAGATATCGATCCACAATGCTAGTATTTCACGCGTGGATTTGAAATTTTTTCAGCTGGTAGTCAAAAATTATGGAATCAAAACGGAAATTCTGACAAAACTATGATATATCGCTCACGGTGATGTGCGTTAGAAAGTTGGGAAAATCCTTCTTTAGCGAACTATATTACTTTGAAAAGCTAAAAGGTTGATCCAAAAAAAGGCTCACGGGCAGAGTTGAAGCCTATCAAAATCGAAAATCTTACACTAAATGACTGAATTTCACGACTAAGTTTAACACTAAGATTTGAAAAAAAATACAGTATCAAGCATTACAGTTTTTCCTGACATTTACTGAAAAAATGAAAATTATTGCTTTTCATTTGACCGAGAAACGGTGTAACTCAAAATTTTGTTCATTTGAATACCAAATTCGATCGTTTGTATTGCCTTATTAAATGACTGAGTGAGCCTTGCAGAACAATAACAATCGGTTGTCCAGCGTCCTAACTGCAGGGATGTTTCCTTTTTGACAAGGAATTTGTCTTTTTGTCTCATTTTTAAGAAGACCGGAGATGCAGACACGTTTCATTAATCTTAGGGAATTTTATTTATTGTCAATACCTTGCACTACTCTTTAATTTGTTCTATTCTGACAGGGACCATGTATGGAGGGACTGGAAACGGCTTCCATCCATTGTACCATGCGAGTTGCTGGTTTACAAATTATCCTCAGTTGAGCAAGCATGAATAATACGTTGATCAATAGACCCTGGTACGAATCAAGCACAGTTACAACACAGCGCTTGGCTTGTCTTGTACATTGCGAAATGAGCCTACATGTTTGCTAGTATAATGACAGACTCTAGAAATGCCAACATAAATCTTCAAAGAACATCATCTTAAGAATTATTTCAGTATCGAAATCAGTAGGAATACCAAGCGTACGATGTACACATTCCAGAAAAAATATAATTTTGTTTGTTCTAGCATTCTGTATCTCCACAAAATTATCACATTTTGCCTCCAAAATCCTATGTAAATGATTCTCCATGCTACACAGAAATTGTGTTTGACAAAGGATAGACATTTTACACAATTTGACATAACTTAAAAAGATATTGGAATACTTTGATGTGTTTTTGATATTTTGTAGGGCAACATGAGTAAATAATAAAATTCAAACATCGCGCCCTCGGCGCAACTCGCATACAATCGAAGGTCGTGAAAGATAATCTGATAACAATAGCTTGACAATAGCTATCAATAATCCCGTTTCCAGTCCCTTTATACACGGCCGGGATACACGGTCCCTGATTCTGACAACTACATGACCTACTTTCAGCTTGCCTTATATGGAATATCGTGTGATTCTGTTCAATTTCTTTTACGATACTGGGTGCTACTAATGTCCACTTAATATTATGCCATATCATAATCCCAGAATCCATCGTACAAAAAGTCTGTGTCTTCGTTGATATACAGTTGAATCGGAGATAACAGTTGAAGATGAGGTTATCAGTTTCTTTGCAGAGAATTTTGGAAAGGTTTATATTGAGAGGCCTGTGTTTCGAGTCTCAAGTTAGGGGTGGTGCAATAATTATGTATACACCCGGGGTGGTGAATTATAGGGAGGGGGGCAAAGATTTTTGGCAGGCCAAAGGGGGGGTGGCAAGCATTTTTTGGCAGGTCGAAAGGGGGGGTCAAGCGATTTTGGCAGGTCGAAAGGGGGGGCGAGCTATTTTTGGCACAGATATGTTGGGCACCGATTCTATATTACGCCCTAAAAAGGTGTAGGAAAACATTAGGAACACGTTCAAATATGCAAAATTTCCTGCTCGCTGCGCTCGAAAATATATGATAAAACAATTTAAGGGTTTAAATTCAGGTTCTCAAAAATCTTGCATGTGCAGGGGGGGCAAAGATTTTTGGCACATCGAAAGGGGGGGCAAAGGTTTTTGGCACGTCGAAAGGGGGGGGGCAAAGATTTTTTGGCACGGCCAAAGGGGGGGGCAAGCGATTTTGGCAGACCATTTTGAGAATTCACCACCCTGGGGTACACATAATTATTGCACCACCCCTTAGGTGACTGTAAAGAGAAGAAGCATGCTTCAACATGGAGTTCAGAAGAGGGGTGGGTAGAGCTCTTTGGTCACTCTTTTCTATAAAACTTAAAGCAAAAGTACCATATTGATGATTTATTGAAAGCCACAATTTCTTTAGCCTCACAAAGTTCAATTTGCCTGAAGCCATACTCTATAAATGTTGTTTTTTTAGCATGTTTAACCTGACTGTTTGCTATATATTTGTGATCTTTACACATTCCCAACTTACACCTTTATGGAATCAGCCCAATTTGGTTGTGTTTTATGTCAGCAGAGCAATTTCGACATAAAGTCGTATTATGACATTAAATTCCCTAAAGAACTCCTTAAGGGTACAGCCTATAGGAATAAAGACCAATCGAACATATTCTTGTTTATGCCATAATATTGTAGTCTTTCAACCCTTTCATAACTTCAGCTGTGTAACTTACGAAAATTTCCGCTAAAAAGTGGTTCTTTTAAATTTTGAAAATCTGGATTTTTCGTACTGATCATACTATAATGATCACCAGACAATAATGTTCTAATCACACTATAGACTGTGTTGACATGAGACGTCAATTGCTAGGCAATTTCGGTCATATGCCCACGGATATGTTATGTTCAGTACGGTGTACCATGAGGAACATGCTAACTTAAAATAATTTTTGCAAACTTTGATCATTTTTACAAACTCAAATGATTTTTTACAAACTCGAATAATTATTACAAACTTTAATTTTTGTTGTTGCAAACTTTAATATAATGTATTGTGCATGTAGAGGCCCATTTATTGTCGGATTTCTGTATTTAGATCACGCAGGGGACGCACCATTAGATTGTCAGGGGTGCATGGGAGTTTGGGTCAGGCAGAATTTTTTTTGTATTTTTTTAACGCCTCCAAAGGGAGGATTTATTTTCACCGCCTTTTTTTATTTATTTATTTATTTTTCAATTATAATGTATACCTTTATACAAAGTTGGGTGGGAGAAATTTGTTTTACTCACCAGTGAGGCAAAAAAAATTTCCATCTCACTAGTGGGCGAAGTTGTTTTTTCGTCTCACTAGTGGGCGAAGTTTTTTTTTCCAAAAACTCCCATGCCCCTTGAAAATCAAATGGTGCGCCTCTTAACGCGGCTGTGTACTCTAGACATTGTTTCTTTCGCAAAATTGAGGGTTTTTTGATGTTTGCACTTTGTTATGTTTTTTTTTATAAATAAAAGGAATGAAAATCCAGATTTGTAAACTCCAACTGCAATATTTTAAGGATTTTATTTCACTATTCCACTCGTGTTTGAAATTGAAAAGGAAAGAAAATCTTTGTTGAACCAGCAGGTTACACCGCCCAACAACGCATCGCGTTGCGTATCGCGCAATTTGTTAACGCACAAATACGCTACGCATACGCGACGCTTATCTGCATGCGCGGCGCATCTTATGGAAACACCACGGAAGCACTGATTTCACAAAAACCTAGTGGTCAAATGGCTCCGTTTTAGCTGATAAAATGTGGGTTTTTCAAGTTCTTTCCCCGATTTAAATATCAAGTTATGAATGGATTTCGCTCAAACTTCTCAAGGGGCTGTGGATTTACCCGATGTTCACGTAATATAAGGTACAAAAACGAAAACTGCCCTATTCCCCTGTGAAATTCGATGAAAGTGCAAAATGTGACCACTTTAAACTTCAACGGCCATCATTTCAATGTTCATTTTCTCGGTAAAATGACGATTTAGGTACACGATAACTAAATAAATACAGCATCTATAGGTAAGCAAATATGATCATCGTAAAAAGCACGATTGACTCAAGAAACGCTTTTCTCATTTTTTTATATTTTGGTCTATTTCCGATTTTAGGCATCATTTTGTGCAAATAGGCGTTTGTGAATTTTAAAAAGTTCAATTTGATGTCTTATATGGTCAATATCTCAAAATTATGCCAATTGATATAAAAAAACCCCGTTTTTGGAATGGAGCCTCAAGTTTGAGCTAAAACAAAATAAAATATTTTGGAAAGAGTGTTTTTTATGATGTACCTAACAAATATTGCCAAAAACTCACTTTTTTGTGATTTTCTTCATAATTGTTTTTACCCCAAATCTGTATTTATATTAAGATTTATTGATGTCTTGCCTTCATAAAATGTATACTTTTATATGTCTTGTGCGAATAATTACAAAGTTATTGCACTTTTACTACATGCATGTCTGAGAGTACACAGCCTCCTTAACAACAATTGGGCGCTATTAATACACATTAATGTTTTTAAGCAAATAAAATTCCAAAATATGGTACGTTTTCTGCCTTTGCTTGCCACGTGGTAAGCCTATGTTGAGGTTGCGATTATATGTATAAAAAATTCAAGATGGATACCAACAAGTCGTGTGGCCGAGCGGTCTAAGACCCTTCTTTAAAAAAAATCATATCGCATCGCGCATAGACTCAATCTCGATAGCCTGAGTCTCGCTGGGAGTCTTGCTCTCTCGTGAAAATTATTAGAGTTTGTAAAAAAAAAATTTGAGTTTGTAGAAAATCATTTCAGTTTGCAAAAAAATATTTGAGTTTGTGAAAATTATTTTAAGTTTGCATGTCCCTCATGGTACACCGTAGTTCAGGGACCGTGCTTGTAAAAACCCGCCAGATCGCAATCAGGCCATTGACCTGTGTAGTGGTCATACGTTGCTCGCTCAACCATAACATCATGACTGTCCCTAATAGCTACTCATTAATAATACGTTGCGTCAGGTCATGGACTCTATTCAATAATTTTAATCCTTTCTTTAAGGTCAATAGATGAAAGGGAGACCTTGAAAAACAGATGCGTGTTTCTAGATAATATTTTATCATCCAAGCTGGTGATCTAGGATATTTCTAGGAGGCGACACTTATTAATTCATACCGCTCACATCTTTCTTCATCCAATGGACTTTGGGGAACTGCTGAGATAATAAGTGGATGTTACAATCTAATCGGCTACAATCGGCATAGTTGATGATATCTGATTCTGATAATTCACTAGTAGCAGCGAAATTACAGCGCTTTGTATCCTCTGGTGCACTATATAAATCTTATATGGATTCATGTTATTTATTTATTTTATAAATATTTCTTGTAAACACAATCTAATGTGGTGCTCACTACATGTAGAAGGCCTGGTCTGCAAATGTTCAGTGCATAAATCTAGTAAAGATAAAGCTTCATATGTTTAGTGTAATCAAATGAAATACCAAAGCTGGATATTATACAATCGTGATGCATTCCTTCTTGTTATGGACGACAAGTATTAACTTTGATATTATTATGGCAATATCCATTCCCTTCTCAATTGATTATGCTTTTTTTCCGAAAAATAAACCATGAGGCCTAGAGGCCATGATATAAACCTATATTCGGTATGCGGAAACCTTCCACGGTTAGGGCGGCGCTTGCACTCGCATATTCACTAAACTGCCGCCTCCTTCATTTGCCAACCTTTATCGAGGGGCGTGTTTGAGGTTTTATAGTCATACATGTAGGCCTACCATTTTTCACCCTGATGTGGCAGTCAACGTCAACGCGTTGAAGCAGCTGTTTCGCTCGCGCATCTATGTGGCGTATTAAGCGTGTGCATGTGTACACCAGCGCTTTAACCGAACGCTAGTAATTATTTGGCTCTGCCCAATTAAGGTTACACGAAGAAACGTATAAAAAACGTATAAAAGACGTATAAAGTTGTTCTCTAAAACCGCGTTTTCTCAGCAATCAAATATCGCAGTGAGTCAAATGTTGGTGCATGGACGTATCTTAACATTAATTTTGTGTCTTTATACAAATTTTTAGAATCCGTTTGAAAATCCTTCGTTTAAATAATTTTTACGCACCGTGTTCACAAGATCAAAAACACGTTCCATGCAGTTTTTTTCAAATATTCGCTCCGTATAAAACTACGCCGAGTGATTGTTTTCTCCTTTTTTGTATTGAACTACAAATCGACCAAAGAAATAATGTTGCCATGGGGAAGAACCAAAAACAGTACCGATTAAATTTTATTAGCCCGTTTTTCGGAACAATTTTCGAGAATCTTGTACCACAAAACACTGTTATGTTACATTATCGATATCTGGATTGTGGAACGTTAATTTTGATTTCTAACTGCCTACATTATTTCTCAAAAGTATGTCGATTCCTTTCCCATTTGAATTTCACTCCAAATTTAAGCTACTTTTGCAAAAATCGAGGTTTTTCGCCATCGATACCTCCGACATTTACAGCGGTGATGAGATTGTTTATCATAAGAGCCTGGTATGCACTATTCCATAATAGTCAGTTTGAGATCAATCGATTTCACAGATCACTCAGTAGCTCAATCGGTTAGCGCGCTGCTCACGATCGACTATATAATATTATAGTTTTGACTATGAGCTGGAAAACTTTGGTAGGCCTACGTGTTCGAGTCCCCATGTGGTCCATTCCATCTATTTTACTTTATTTTTCTCTCACTTTTTTCTTTTTTCTTGTTCGTTTCTTTCTTTCTGACTGCAGCGATTGATTGTTTTTGCCCGGTTTTTTTCCATTATATAATTCAGGATTTTTTAGGCTATAGGCCTACTAGTCTAGGCGCGGCCTATGAATAAATTTTTACAAATTACATTAACAAAATATTGGTTGTTGGTTTTGTTACTGTTGTTGTAGTTATTGTTGTAGGCCTATATATTGCATAATCAGGGTATAAATAGGCATACTGGGGCTATTATAGCCTATAGAAGCATTGATTTATTTCACGACAGATATCATCCAGGATAATTTTAAAAATTGAAAATTTAGAAAATCCAAAGGAAAATTGCCGAAAACGGCTGCCCACAATCACCCCCCCCCCATATCAGCCCATATGGTCCTATCATGGCCGCCCCTTCCCTATCCCTGCAACATATAGGATGACTCACGAGCCGCGGTTTGTCCGTGTTCTAGTTCAGATTGGTACACTATTGTACGCGTGAGTTCATTCTTTTCTGCATGGCTGTTTCCATTATTAACTTCCGCCCCTCTGGAATCAAGCCTTGAAAATCAATTGAATTTAACCTTAAATGCTCACTGTACTGACATCACTACCACATCAGGATGAAAAATCGCATATCGCAAACCAGCCAAATTTGTCATAGGTTTGAATTGTAATAGGAAAACCGTGAATGTATGGTCTCAAACTCTGAAACATCTGAGCAGAAACGTGTCCTTTTTACTGGTTTAAAGTGAGTCTGTAGCTGTCGCCATTTTTGGAATATAATACAACATTCTCTGGCCAAACATCGGGTTAAATGTAAGTAAATAGTTCAAATCGTCTAAATTCAATAATATCAAACAGTCACGGACATTAAGTCAAGGCTACATGAGAAGTTTGGGGTAGGTCACGCATTTCCTTGGTATAAAAAACAGCCAAAAGGATGTCCAAAATTCCCTCTTTTATCACAACGCGATTTATTACGAAACAGCATTTTCATAGTGCATACGCTGGTTCTTTCAATTCTAGTTTAAAATCTGTTCGTCACATGCAGTCTGATTTGGTATCTATGTTTTCATCAAAGTCTTGGGAACTAATGTGGACAGTAGTTTCGTTTAAAAACGGATACTGTTTAAAATATCAGTATTTACGCGAGCGACATTTTGAGTGTGTAAAATGCATTGAAAATTGTCGGCTAAAGAATGCATAAATTAAAATCGCGAACAGTAATAGCAACAATAACTATCTACATTCCAAGCGGAAACGCTTTTCATAAGCATACCACCTATTATTTTGGGCAATCGCTGCAACCGAAATATGAAATTCCAGGCCATCTGTAAAAAAGAGCGTGAGCATATTTTACTATGAACTTGGGACATCAAAACACATGTTTTAATTGGTGTCAGACCTATTTTAATGATACGATAATTATGCCCCCAATAATGGCTTTCATTTGAACTATTATTTGTTAAACTGCTATTTTTACTTTTTGAGAAATTAATGAATTTATCGAAAAACTCGACGGAGAGTGTCACTTTAACAGCTACATGCCTTAAGGTGGCTGTGTACTCTCAGACATGCATGTAGTAAAAGTGCAATAACTTTGTAATTATTCGCGCAAAACATATAAAAGTATACATTTTTATGAAGGCAAGACATCAATAAATCTTAATATAAATACAGATTTGGGGTAAAAACAACAATTTTGAAGAAAATCACAAAAAAGTGAGTTTTTGGCAATATTTGTTAGGTACATCATAACAAAAAACACTCTTTCCAAAATATTTTATTTTGTTTTTAGCTCAATCTTGAGGCTCCATTCCAAAAACGGTTTTTTATTTTTTTTTGATATTGATCTTATTTTTGACATATTTACCATATAAGGCATCAAAATGAACTTTTTAAATTAAAAAACGACTATTTGCACAAAATGATGCCCAAAATCGGAAATAGACCAAAATATAAAAAAATGAGAAAACCGTTTCTTGAGTCGATCATGCTTTTTACGATGATCATATTTGCTTACCTATATAGATGCTGTATTTATTGAGTTATCGTGTACCTAAATCGTCATTTTACCGAGAAAATGAACATTGAAATAATGGCCGTTGAAGTTTAAAGTGGTCACATTTTGCACTTTCATCGAATCTCACAGGAGAATGCGACAGTTTTCGTTTTTGTAACTTATATTACGTGAACATCGGGTAAATCCACAGCCCCTTGAGAAGTTTGAGCGAAATCCATTCATAACTTGATATTTAAATCGGGGAAAGAACTTGTAAAACCCACATTTTATCAGCTAAAACGGAGCCATTTGACCACTAGGTTTTTTTTTTATCAGTGCTTCCGTGGTGTTTCCATAAGATGCGCCGCGCATACAGATAAGCGTCGCGTATGCGTCGCGTATTTGTGCGTTAACAAATTGCGCGATACGCAACGCGATGAGTTGTTGCGCGCGTGTACCTTGCTGGTACAACAAAGATTTTCTTTCCTTTTCAATTTCAAACACGAGTGGAATAGTGAAATAAAATCCTTAAAATATTGCAGTTGGAGTTTACAAATCTGGATTTTCATTCCTTGTATTTATAAAAAACATAACAAGGTACAAACATATCATGAAAACTTAATTTTGAGAAAGAAACAATGGCTAGAGTACACAGCCGCGTTAAACGGCCATTAGTGATAAATGGTAGCTAATGGTGATGACAGATATGACTGTATCTTTTATTATTAGCCTTCATCTCAAAATTAGTTTTTGGGGAGCTTGTCGCAAATTTGTTCCCCAAGACTCCTGTTTTTCAATATTAAAGTCAGTATCTTAACCCTAACACGCCTGAGTACTACAAAATACTACTATGTGCTGTTCGTGCGTGCATCCGAAGTGGTGTGATGACGCAAAATAGGCCCATGACCCGTGGCAAATAAAGTGTCACCGACCCAGTGCTTGGCATGCGAGGGCCTCGGGTTCGAATCCCACCCAGATTTATTTCTTATTTCTTTGTTTTCTCTCTTTATTCCTTCCTTCTTTCCCTTCTCGTCGCCAAAAAGCCCCTGGTGGGTTAGGGTTTATATACTACACTATTTTGATCACTTTGGTAGGGCACCAATACAAAATAAAAGTTGTGAGTGTCACTTCAAAGATTTTCAGAATAACTTTTCATAAGAATGGTCATTGTTTGCTGAATTTATTGTCTGACATTGATGTATAGCCCAATTCATATATGCCTATATATCGGGAATTTCCAAAAGAATTTTCTGTTTAGTGAACCATATACTGGTTGAATTTTCCCGCCGAAAGTTTTAGACTCCCCGAAGTCTTGCCTAGCAACATATAACGCCACTTCGCTATGTAATAAGACAACATCAATTGCAGACTTTGTCGTAAACAACGGAGTTCATCTCCTTGGAATAACAGAAAGTTGGTTAAATGGTGATCATCGTGATGATCATCCAATTGCTGATCTCCAAAATTCTCTGCCTCACTTTGAAGTTCATCACCAGCCCCGTAAGGGCAGTCGAGGCGGTGGAATTTGTCTTCTGGCTCATAAAGGACTTGATGTAAAAGAAAATCAAGTGAGTCATTATCCATCCTTTGAATATATGGACTTCTTCATAAGCAACACCGGTCAAGTTTCGCCGCCATTGAGACTTCTGATTATCTATCGACCACCACGTTCGAAAGTAAATAAACTTACACCGAACATGTTTTTCAACGATTTTTCTTCGCTCTTGGAGTTGATGACAATTGAGCCGTCAAGGGTAGTGATGGTTGGTGATATGAATTTTCATTTCGACATCAGTGATGACAGAAATGCAAACATCATGAAAGACTTGCTCGACTCTGCTGATTTTGAACAGCTTGTCACAGAGCCGACACACTGTGATGGGCATACACTTGACGTTATTATCACCAGGAAAGCGGAAGACGTGGTTTCCAACATTGAGGTAGTCCGTGATGTACCCCCTCGTCATTACGCAGTCAAGTGTGATATTGACATTTCACGTCCGCGATCGGTGAGGCAAGTTGTGAAATTTCGTGAATTAAAGAAGATAGACATTTTGAAGTTTCAGGATGATATCCGAAACTCTCCTCTGTCTTCAGATCCAGCTGATGATCTTTCCAGCCTTGTTTCAAATTATGAAAAGACGCTTGGAGATTTGTTGGATAAACATGCGACATTGAAATCGAAGTCAATGGTACTACGACCTAACGCACCGTGGTATGACGAGAATCTTCGCTCCGCAAAGCAAGAAAAACGTCGTCATGAACGCAGATGGTTGAAAACCAAACTAGAATGTGATCGTGAAGTATTTATTGAGAGTTGCAAAGCTTACACCCGACAACTAGAACAAGCGAAGCGTGATCACCATCGTAACAAGATCTCCGAATGTGATGATCGGCAATTATTTCGACTTGTCAACGACATGACGCGTCCTACTTCTGCGCCAATTTTACCACCACATGATGACGCAAAAAAGCTGGCCAACAAATTTGGAACATTCTTCCAAAACAAGATCAAGAATCTCAGGAGTGCACTTGACAACTCGGACTCGCTCAACATTTCTGCTGAAATACGCGAACAATGTGTTAGTGAGATCACCGCATTTAGAGCTGTAACTGAGGAGGATGTTGGTAACATCATATCAAGCTCGGTAATCAAATCGTGTCCTTTGGATCCGATCCCATCATCGCTGCTGAAAGACTGCTTGGAGTCTCTTCTCCCAAGCATCACTCGCTTGGTCAATATGTCGCTTATTTCAGGCGAAATGCCACAAGAACTCAAAGTCGCGAGAGTTGTTCCACTGCTCAAAAAATCCGGTCTAGCTTCAGAAGAACTAAATAATTATAGACCTATATCAAATCTTAAATTCATGTTCAAGACAATTGAAAAAGTTGCTGCTTCTCAGTTGAATTCATATCTTGATGAAAACAATTTGCATGCTCCAATGCAGTCAGCATACCGCAAACATAGCAGTACTGAAACGGCTCTGTTGCGCGTTCAGAATGACCTGCTTTGTGCAGTTGATCAGCGTCACGAAGCTGCTCTCATTTTACTTGATTTTTCGGCTGCGTTTGATTTGATTGATCATGACATCCTGCTGCATCGACTGCGTCAACGCTATGGTATTAAAGGCACTGCGTTGAAATATATGTCATCTTATCTGAAGGGCCGTTCTCAGTGCATTGATGTTTGTGGTGTCACCTCTGATGAATTCTTTCTTCATGAGGGCGTACCTCAGGGATCCGTATTGGGTCCACTCATATTTACCATGTATACTGCCCCACTAGGTGACATCATTTCATCCTATGGGTTGAGTCATATGATTTATGCTGATGACACACAGTTGTATATAGTTCTTGATCCATCCAAGCGTAGTGAGAGTATTGATAAAATCGAACGGTGTGTTTCAGATATTAAGGCATGGGCAGTTACCAATAAGTTAATGCTGAATGATACAAAAACTGAGGTTATTCATCTGTCATCTCAATTTGTCAAGACCCTGCCACTACCACCACTTACCATTGGTAATGCAGCTATAGATCCATCGACCTCAGCCCGAAATCTTGGTGTTGTGATTGATAGTGCACTTAACATGAAAGAGCATGTAAAAGCTTTAACAAGATCAACCTCTTTTGCTATCTACAAGATTGGTAAGATCTGCAAGTATCTTGATAGTAAATCAACTGAGCGCCTTGTACACGCATTTGTCACTTCGAGACTAGACTGCTGCAACAGTCTTCTGTTTGGCCTTCCAAAACATCAGATTGCCAAATTGCAGCGCATCTAGAATTCTGCTGCACGTCTGGTCTCTCGTGCAAAATATCGTGACCACATGAAGCCAGTTTTATACGATCTCCACTGGCTTCCGATTGAACAGCGTATCGTGTACAAGGTGCTCCTGATTACTTTCAAGGCCTTGCATGATCTAGCCCCATTGTATTTAAAAGAATTGGTTAATACATATCAACCCACCCGTTCACTACGTTCTACTACACAAAACTTGTTGAGTGTCCCAAAGTGCAATACAAAATTTTATGGTGAGAGAGCTTTTTGTAATGCAGCTCCAGTCTTGTGGAACAACTTGCCTATACAACTCAGATCTGCAGATTCCATCAATCATTTCAAGAGTATTTTAAAAACTCACCTTTTTACCAATGCATTTAGTGATGTTTCTTAAACTTTTAAATTTGTGTACCTTTTAACCTAGTCTCATCTCAGCTGGTTCTGAGTTTTATCTGGGTATCAGTTGTATATTTTTGATATAGTTAAAATGTATTTGTGCAATTAATCTTTGTAGTTTTGGTGTTTTTAATATATTGTAAAGCGCATTGAGATTTTGTATGTAATGGGCTATATAAGAAATAAATATTATTATTATTATTATTAACAGTAATATTTTGATGTAAATAAACGATGCATAACATGGTCTTTGAACTTAATATTTGGACTTTAATTGATATATTACTTTGTCGACAACTTGCCAAAGTCGGATGTTGAGATTTGTCTGTTGTCGACAATTTTCTACTTGACAACAGCCCTAATATAGGTGTAACCACCGGCAAACGAGGACATGAAAAAAACAATCCAAATTTACCATAAAGTGTGGAGGTTCACACACACACACATTCTAAATGCGGAGCTCATATCCGTACATTATAATATTATGTTTTGATGAATCCAAGTGTGTGAAAATATTGGATCCAAAACATATAATAATGATAAAATTGGATGCTTTACACCCAATATTTATTGGTCTCGCCATGAGTTTTAAAATATTGGACTCGACTTATTTTAAAACAATAAATATGGGCTCAACTTGATCCAATTTTATATCATAATTGACTGACTGTGGAGGTGTATTCGTATCACAAAATGAGGGGTGTAATACTATATGGCTCAAAGACACTGTTTGTGGAGCTCCACGGTTGCGATAAGGCTCCGTAGTTGGTATGTTTATAATATATATACATTACACACCCCCACAGTTTGAATGTGTTGCAAACGCATACACCCCCAGGCAGACCCTCCATACCCCGAATCACTATCTATGAGGTAACTACAAGCTACTACATGGATGTATTATAGTACTAAGCAAATGTGGACGTTGTGTATTCAATTCTTATTGCCATTCGCTACTTGCACGGTTCCGCCATTATGCACTATGTGCGGGGAGAGCCTCGAACTGGCAGCATACATGAATGGGAATTGAACTAGTCATAACGTTCTGTGTAAGGTTACATAATTCTTCCTTTCATGTATGCTGCCAGTTCGAGGCTCTCCCCGCACATAGTGCATAATGGCGGAACCGTGCAAGTAGCGAATACCGAGAACAAATGTCTGTCTTTTTGTGGGGATGTGTGTGTATTCATGGCAGGTTGAAATACCATACACTTCTATTTTACTTACAGCCCAAATTTCACCATATTTGCAATATTATATATAGGCAGTCTTTCATTTTCATTTTGTTGATCTGTAGGTTTTTCACTTCTATTAACCAGGGTTGGCATGATTTACAATTTAAATCACAATTTAAATCAAATGATTTTTTAAAATTTAAATCATTGATATAAATCGACTTTTTCAATTTTTTTTACCATCTCCATATTAATAGAGTTATGCAATCGTATGGGCATGATCATGCGTACAGTAGGGTTCAATGCCCCAGTAAAGGTTACCAGAACTCTTTATAGTTCCCTGATCAGGAGTGATCTTGAGTATGGTATAGCTGTCTTTGGAGCGGTACATCCAAACATAACATCCAGATGTTGGAAGGTGTTCATTGACGAGCTACCAAATTCATTTTACATTATCCTGATCAGGATTATAAGGAGAGGCTTACCAATTTGGACTTACTTCCCCTTACTCTCAGGAGAGACAAAAGTGATATCTCTTTTTTTTACAGATGTAGGGAGGGTCACTATGATATTAATATCAATAATTATGCTAAATTCAGCCAAGGGAATGGGCAGGACCATCCCACCACTAGATTATCTTCCGATCCATTTAAACTTAAAATTCAACGTTGCAAAACCGAAGCGCAGATGACTTTTTTTATTTTAATCGCATTGTGCAGCTTTGGAATCGGCTGCCCTTGTCTACAAGGACAGCCAGTTCCTTTTCTTCCTTCAAATCCGGGGTGGTTGAATTTTTGAATTCTCATTTTACTCAAAATTTTTGTTCTTTGAATACATGCTCTTGGAGCTCTTACTGCAGATGCTCGAATTGCAGGCTTATTTAATTTGGGATGGGGCTGTGATGGGTTTTTGGGTTTTTTTCCCCATAAATTGTTTTCAAAAATCGAAAGGTGGGATGGTCCTAGAGGTGATTTTGCACCTGTTTGTCCCATTCTTTTCGCTGGCATTTTATTCTATTTACTTTGTCTTGATTAGTATGTGCAATATTTATATATAATATATTTGTCTTTGTAATTGTTTATGAGCCAGTGATGAAGCATAATAAATAAAATAAATAAATGAAGTAAGTTAATTTCTTTCTTAAATTGACTGTTTTACTTCATTCCTAATGCTCCTACAACTTTTGGATACAATTAAAATACCTCTATGATGTCATTTTATCTGTTGCTGAAAATACATCTACTTTAAAGTTATAACATTGAAATACGTATATTACTTAGTTAGCTAATTAGCATATGATTAGAAATAGTTAATTTTACTGTCATATCACTTGAATTTTATATATGCAGCAATTTGTTCTGTTCAATTGATTGACCTGTAATTAATTTCTATTAAGGTCCGTTCATACTACCACCGCATTTGCGATGCGTTGCTTTGCGATGCGGTGCGGTGCCGCACTGCATCGTACTGCGAACTACTGCATTGCGATATCGCAATGAAGTTAAATACATTTTAACTTTTAAGTGCGACGAGTTGCGTTGAGTTGCGGCAAAAAGTAATCGATATATCGGCATCGCAAAGCAACGCATCGCAAATGCGGTGGTAGTATGAACGGACCTTTAGTTGATTACTTAAATAACACTGTTTGAAAACAATAGAATTATAGAATACATAAGAAATATAATGCATGTGTTAATATTGGATAAATGCTTATTCTGATAGTTTTTCGCGTCATCGGTTGAGAGTTTTTCACTCACAACTTTTGAACGCGATGTGCGATTTGTATCAAATAAAAAGTAAAAGAAAGCTGAAAGTTTAAGTAATATCATAAGAGAAATTCCAAAAATGGCTTTTTTAGCACCCAATCCCCTTCCATAACACCTTTTTAAACCGGGGGGCACTCAACTTTGGAAGTGACGGTATGTGCCTGTCAATCTCTTTATTATTATTATTATTATTATTATTATTATTATTATTATTAGTGTTATTATTATTATTATTATTATTATTATTATTATTATTATTATTAGTAGTAGTAGTAGTAGTAGTAGTAGTAGTAGTAGTAGTAGTAGTAGTATTAACGGCATTTATAAAGCGCCTTTAAGGACAAAGCGCTGTACAATTTAAAACAAAACAACCTAATAAATAAAAACATTTAAAATCTTTAAAATACACACATACCCAGCAAACACAAAAACATTTTAAAAACGTTTTAAATAAGTTATATTTTGGCTTTTGGTTTAGGTAAAAACGTTTTAATAACATTAAAATGTCGGGTTATATAAAGGTAATGATAACGTTTTAAAACGTTTTGTATGAAAACACACTACAACAATATTTTTAAATGTTTTCACAAAATGTTATTGTAAACTATTTTTACAAACATTTTTGCCAAATATTATGTCAATACTTAAATAACATTATGTTGAAATGTTTGAACCCAGCAAACACACAGAAATGTTCTTAAAATGTTTTTTCAAAACCTTTTAATAACATTTAAATGTCGGGTTATACAAAGGTCATGAAAACGTTTTTAAAACGTTATTGAAAATATTTTGGGCAAACATTTTTCGCAAAATATTTTTTCAACCCCAAAATAACATTATGTTTAGAATGTTTTGTATCAAGTTTTCAAGAATGTTTTTGGAATGTTATTAAAACGTTTTTATACCCTTTATATAACCCGACATTTAAACGTTTTCTGTAAAACATTTTTGTTTGCTGAGCAGTAGATTATCATAAAATGTTTTTTAAGGTTATGAAAACGTTTTATACTCTTAATATACCCTTTATATAACCCGACATTTAAACGTTTTCTGATAACCTTTTATAACCTTTTGCGAATGATGTCGAAAACGTTTTGTGTTTGCTGGGTAGCAAATTAAAGAAATAGTTAAAAACATGATACATGTACAAAGCAATTTTGAAGTCGACTATACCCGATGACCCCTTTTTTTTTTTTTTTACCCGATGACTCCCTTTTTTTTAAGTTGCGGCTACCCAATGACCCCCTTTTTTGGTTGCGGCTACCCAATGACCCCCTTTTTTTCTAGATTTTCTAGAATAGCTTCATCAAAATGCAACAAAATAATGCCGAAACTTTCAAATTTTCTCTCCATTTTTTTTCAAAATCTTGCCGAAACCGTCGGTTACCAGTGCAGCCGGTCAATGTGTGAAAACTGCAGTATTGATGCAGCCAGCTACTGATACACTTGGATATCAGAAAATGGAAGTAACTTGTCAATTAAAGGCAGACTCAGTGATCCCAGAAAAAGTGTATAAATAAAAAATGTTTAAATTGCTTAAAAGTGAAGGATAAGTCATTAAAATTGTCATTTGTTATTTTTGCAATGAAAGAATGGGCAAAAATCAGTTTTGATGAAGTTGAAGCCACATTCAAATACATACAGTTAATACACATCTTTCGGCGTAACCCTTAGCAGCACATCTATAAACATAGGTGCAAAAAACTGAATTTGGATGATTTTTACAATTTTCCGAATGAGTGAATAGGCCTTTAAATGCAGAAGGTGCGTAGTATTTCAAAATAACAATTGGCATTTGTGACCTTCTTGCATTTAATCCAAATACAAATATGTATGAGTAGATGTAGAAGGGGTCTACGAACACAATTTGAACTCTACTTCAATTTGGGTAAATTATCCTGTCAAAAGCTTACCACCCCCACGGATTACGGAACATTCCTGTCAAGTCCAGCAACGAAAATGCGCACGCGATAATTCCTGCGTGAGTTATAGGACTTTTTCCGCAAACTGTCGAGCCCCCTTTTTTTCTTCAATGGCTTATGAAAATAAAAATATGATAAACAAAAAAAAAAAAAAAGTATGGAGGCTAAACTCTCTATTTTCAAAGAATACTACAATATCAAACAAAATATTGATCTACCCTTCAGGATAGAGGATGGTCGTCTAACGACTCTCTATCGTATGAAATTGATACCCCTTACCCAAAGCAAGAGAAAGGAAAAGCCGTACTCTAAATGTACATTAAGACAACATCATGGTATTAATTTGTTGCGTGCCCTGAAGATCGTAGACGCGTCAGACACCCCTGTCCAAGAGGAACAAGAGTTGGAACCGTGGGTGTACGAAAAAAATATTCTTTGGACCAATGACGCACTTTTTATGGAGGATGAAGAAAACGGTTTTTTTATGGAAAAACCTGGTTGCTTTGTTTTGCTTCGAAAGTTTGCGCTTGATAGTCTAAGATTACCTGGTAAAACGGTTGAAAAAAAAATACGGTAGCGTTGGTCTTGAACATTTTACTAAAACATTAGCAGGTTATATTTGTGAAAGGAAAAATGCACCGCTTATTCCTCGCATTTTAAAGTTGGAAAAGTGGATCAAAGATAAACCAAAATTTTCGTTGAACGTACTAGCTGTAAGAACTTGCAAGGGAGGTGAATCTTCGACATGTTCTATTTGTCTACTAAATTTTAAGAAGAATGATAAAACAATTCTGACGGAGTGTGAACACTTGTTTCACGCTAGTTGTTATCTGTTATGGTTTAAAGAGAAACCTGTTTGTTCTTTATGTAGAAGTGCACAAACATTACATTCAATAATTAGAAAAAAAATGATTGATAGATCTTCATAAAAAAATTCCCTAGACAATCATGGTTTCTTACGGCGTGCTTAGCTGTTAGCACAAAAAATTTAATTTTAAAATACCTGTGACAACTTTAAATTTAAAAAAATCAAGCACCGGCCCTTCCCTAACTCAACCGCTTATTTGCTTCGAGTCCAGGTCGGACGCCATGATTCTCCTATGTTAAGAACCATGGGAAATGTTCTCGGTACTTGTTATTCATTTTCACCATCTGATCCTGCTGCTACAGCTTGCTCAAGATTTGTTACATCTATATTAATTATTCTAATGTTTTTAACTCTTTTATCAGATGTTTAACTCTTTCCTTTAATTTTCTTCGTCTTTGAATGAGTTTGCTTCTTTCATTCATTTTTCTAGCAAGCTCTATTCTTGTTTTGCTTGTAGAAATTTTTGTTTCTTGACATTCCGCCAGAAACGAATTATTCTGCCATTATTCACTACCGCACGTAATTAAATTACTCATCTGATCTATATATAAATGCTTTAATATATGTGGATATATATTCCATGGTGTTAAAAAGTTCTGCACATTGCCCATGACTAATGAATTCTGTATATTGCCCATGCCTAATAACCCTAACTCAGTTTTTAAAAACAGAGGGCGTACTTGTGTATTGTGCAGTAAGTACTTGTCTTGGTTTTTTTCCAGATGTGAAAAATAAATTCCCAACCGTGACTATTTTAGCGAGTTGTCCTATCGTGACAAGTTGTATGAAGGGGGCGCAGCACTAATTCAGCGTCCCATAGGATAACGTGTGAATTCGGCCTACTTCAAGCGCCATTTCTGGCGTCCTTGCAATACTTGGCAAAAAAAATTTGGTATCAAATTAAAGCTCTGTTTCTCTAGATTCCAAAACTTTTGTCGGCATATATCGATGACCATTGACTTTTTTCGCTATTTTGCGGTGCAAAAAAAATAGCTAAAAATATACTCAACTCACCACTCACATTTCAAAATCGGGTTTTCTCTTAATCCGCCACAGAGAATTGCTTTTGAGATCAATTGTCCAGTTTTTTTCGCATGTTATCATTAAAGACACTTGTCAAATTCATATGAGCCGATTTTGAGTGATTTAAAGTGAACATGTCGGTAGATATGGTCGCTACAATCTCATATTCACTATGGACTATATTAGCCGAATTTCGTTGTTACATAAAATGCGGAGTGATTTAGTGTTGCGCCCTCTTATAAGGTGTTAAAAGTTTTCAAAATCCACATTTATTACTCATTAAGTAAACTAGAGAAAATTTGAAGCTCAACACCGAAGATTTCATGTCTCTGCGACATTCCGTTCAAGAGAAATGATATTTTAAAGATCAGTGCCGAAACGCCGAAAATCGAATATTTCGACTTTTCCTCCAATACGCGAAAGTTTGTACAAAACTCACTTAATTAGTGACAGACGACAATTTGAGCACGTCTTTGAACCAAGTTTAATTTCTTTTCTAGATTATCAGTGTTGCCATTTTGTTTTGGAAATCATTTATTACTGAGTCTGAAGTATAACCACCCCCTCGTTCCAGTGGTAACAATTGTGATCATTTTGTGTAGGCCTAGTGAATATTCAGCAAAACGGCTTGATGCAGATTAACAATGTCCATTAACCTTAAAATCCATTTTTGAGCCTTTTTGAGGATTTTTGGACGCATTTCTAGACTTTGCAGGCGTCTACTCGGCCAATAAAGTGATTTTTCCAATAATATTTCATGAGGATGACTTTTGTAATCTTTGTTTATCATCATGATTGAAATAGAACACATTTTGTGAAGCGCATCTCTTATTTTGCGCGAAGAATGTAAAAGGAACGCGTTCATAGCGACGGCCGTTACAAAGGGCGCAGCACTAATTCAGCGTCCCATAGGATAACGTGTGAATTCGGCCTACTTCAAGCGCCATTTCTGGCGTCCTTGCAATACTTGGAAAAAAAAATTTGGTATCAAATTAAAGCTATGTTTCTCTAGATTCCAAAACTTTTGTCGGCATATATCGATGACCATTGACTTTTTCGCTATTTTGCGGTGCAAAAAAATAGCTAAAAATATACTAAACTCACCACTCACATTTCAAAATCGGGTTTTCTCTTAATCCGCCACAGAGAATTGCTTTTGAGATCAATTGTCCAGTTTTTTTTTTTTTTTTTCATTAAAGACACTTGTCAAATTCATATGAGCCGATTTTGAGTGATTTAAAGTGAACATGTCGGTAGATATGGTCGCTACAATCTCATATTCACTATGGACTATATTAGCCGAATTTCGTTGTTACATAAAATGCGGAGTGATTTAGTGTTGCGCCCTCTTATAAGGTGTTAAAAGTTTTCAAAATCCACATTTATTACTCATTAAGTAAACTAGAGAAAATTTGAAGCTCAACACCGAAGATTTCATGTCTTTACGACATTCCGTTCAAGAGAAATGATATTTTAAAGATCAGTGCCGTAACGCCGAAAATCGAATATTTCGACTTTTCCTCCAATACGCGAAAGTTTGTACAAAACTCACTTAATTAGTGACAGACGACAATTTGAGCACGTCTTTGAACCAAGTTTAATGTCTTTTCTAGATTATCAGTGTTGCCATTTTGTTTTGGAAATCATTTATTACTGAGTCTGAAGTATAACCACCCCCCCCTCGTTCCAGTGGTAACAATTGCGATCATTTTGTGTAGGCCTACTGAATATTCAGCAAAACGGCTTGATGCAGATTAACAATGTCCATTAACCTTAAAATCCATTTTTGAGCCTTTTTGAGGATTTCTGGACGCATTTCTAGACTTTGCAGGCGCCTACTCGGCCAATAAAGTGTTTTTTTCAATAATATTTCATGAGGATGACTTTTTGTAATCTTTGTTTATCATCATGATTGAAATAGAACACATTTTGTGAAGCGCATCTCTTATTTTGCGCGAAGAATGTAAAAGGAACGCGTTCATAGCGACGGCCGTTACAAGGGGGCGCAGCACTAATTCAGCGTCCCATAGGATAACGTGTGAATTCGGCCTACTTCAAGCGCCATTTCTGGCGTCCTTGCAATACTTGGCAAAAAAAATTTGGTATCAAATTAAAGCTCTGTTTCTCTAGATTCCAAAACTTTTGTCGGCATATATCGATGACCATTGACTTTTTTCGCTATTTTGCGGTGCAAAAAAAATAGCTAAAAATATACTAAACTCACCACTCACATTTCAAAATCGGGTTTTCTCTTAATCCGCCACAGAGAATTGCTTTTGAGATCAATTGTCCAGTTTTTTTCGCATGTTATCATTAAAGACACTTGTCAAATTCATATGAGCCGATTTTGAGTGATTTAAAGTGAACATGTCGGTAGATATGGTCGCTACAATCTCATATTCACTATGGACTATATTAGCCGAATTTCGTTGTTACATAAAATGCGGAGTGATTTAGTGTTGCGCCCTCTTATAAGGTGTTAAAAGTTTTCAAAATCCACATTTATTACTCATTAAGTAAACTAGAGAAAATTTGAAGCTCAACACCGAAGATTTCATGTCTCTGCGACATTCCGTTCAAGAGAAATGATATTTTAAAGATCAGTGCCGAAACGCCGAAAATCGAATATTTCGACTTTTCCTCCAATACGCGAAAGTTTGTACAAAACTCACTTAATTAGTGACAGACGACAATTTGAGCACGTCTTTGAACCAAGTTTAATTTCTTTTCTAGATTATCAGTGTTGCCATTTTGTTTTGGAAATCATTTATTACTGAGTCTGAAGTATAACCTCCCCCCTCGTTCCAGTGGTAACAATTGTGATCATTTTGTGTAGGCCTAGTGAATATTCAGCAAAACGGCTTGATGCAGATTAACAATGTCCATTAACCTTAAAATCCATTTTGAGCCTTTTTGAGGATTTTGGACGCATTTCTAGACTTTGCAGGCGTCTACTCGGCCAATAAAGTGATTTTTCCAATAATATTTCATGAGGATGACTTTTTGTAATCTTTGTTTATCATCATGATTGAAATAGAACACATTTTGTGAAGCGCATCTCTTATTTTGCGCGAAGAATGTAAAAGGAACGCGTTCATAGCGACGGCCGTTACAAAGGGCGCAGCACTAATTCAGCGTCCCATAGGATAACGTGTGAATTCGGCCTACTTCAAGCGCCATTTCTGGCGTCCTTGCAATACTTGGCAAAAAAATTTGGTATCAAATTAAAGCTATGTTTCTCTAGATTCCAAAACTTTTGTCGGCATATATCGATGACCATTGACTTTTTTCGCTATTTTGCGGTGCAAAAAAAATAGCTAAAAATATACTAAACTCACCACTCACATTTCAAAATCGGGTTTTCTCTTAATCCGCCACAGAGAATTGCTTTTGAGATCAATTGTCCAGTTTTTTCGCATGTTATCATTAAAGACACTTGTCAAATTCATATGAGCCGATTTTGAGTGATTTAAAGTGAACATGTCGGTAGATATGGTCGCTACAATCTCATATTCACTATGGACTATATTAGCCGAATTTCGTTGTTACATAAAATGCGGAGTGATTTAGTGTTGCGCCCTCTTATAAGGTGTTAAAAGTTTTCAAAATCCACATTTATTACTCATTAAGTAAACTAGAGAAAATTTGAAGCTCAACACCGAAGATTTCATGTCTTTACGACATTCCGTTCAAGAGAAATGATATTTTAAAGATCAGTGCCGTAACGCCGAAAATCGAATATTTCGACTTTTCCTCCAATACGCGAAAGTTTGTACAAAACTCACTTAATTAGTGACAGACGACAATTTGAGCACGTCTTTGAACCAAGTTTAATGTCTTTTCTAGATTATCAGTGTTGCCATTTTGTTTTGGAAATCATTTATTACTGAGTCTGAAGTATAAATACCCCCCCCTCGTTCCCGTGGAAACAATTTCGATCATTTTGTGTAGGCCTACTGAATATTCAGCAAAACGGCTTGATGCAGATTAACAATGTCCATTAACCTTAAAATCCATTTTTTGAGCCTTTTTGAGGATTTCTGGACGCATTTCTAGACTTTGCAGGCGCCTACTCGGCCAATAAAGTGTTTTTTTCAATAATATTTCATGAGGATGACTTTTTGTAATCTTTGTTTATCATCATGATTGAAATAGAACACATTTTGTGAAGCGCATCTCTTATTTTGCGCGAAGAATGTAAAAGGAACGCGTTCATAGCGACGGCCGTTACAAGGGGGCGCAGCACTAATTCAGCGTCCCATAGGATAACGTGTGAATTCGGCCTACTTCAAGCGCCATTTCTGGCGTCCTTGCAATACTTGGCAAAAAAAATTTGGTATCAAATTAAAGCTCTGTTTCTCTAGATTCCAAAACTTTTGTCGGCATATATCGATGACCATTGACTTTTTTCGCTATTTTGCGGTGCAAAAAAAATAGCTAAAAATATACTAAACTCACCACTCACATTTCAAAATCGGGTTTTCTCTTAATCCGCCACAGAGAATTGCTTTTGAGATCAATTGTCCAGTTTTTTTCGCATGTTATCATTAAAGACACTTGTCAAATTCATATGAGCCGATTTTGAGTGATTTAAAGTGAACATGTCGGTAGATATGGTCGCTACAATCTCATATTCACTATGGACTATATTAGCCGAATTTCGTTGTTACATAAAATGCGGAGTGATTTAGTGTTGCGCCCTCTTATAAGGTGTTAAAAGTTTTCAAAATCCACATTTATTACTCATTAAGTAAACTAGAGAAAATTTGAAGCTCAACACCGAAGATTTCATGTCTCTGCGACATTCCGTTCAAGAGAAATGATATTTTAAAGATCAGTGCCGAAACGCCGAAAATCGAATATTTCGACTTTTCCTCCAATACGCGAAAGTTTGTACAAAACTCACTTAATTAGTGACAGACGACAATTTGAGCACGTCTTTGAACCAAGTTTAATTTCTTTTCTAGATTATCAGTGTTGCCATTTTGTTTTGGAAATCATTTATTACTGAGTCTGAAGTATAACCACCCCCCTCGTTCCAGTGGTAACAATTGTGATCATTTTGTGTAGGCCTAGTGAATATTCAGCAAAACGGCTTGATGCAGATTAACAATGTCCATTAACCTTAAAATCCATTTTTGAGCCTTTTTGAGGATTTTTGGACGCATTTCTAGACTTTGCAGGCGTCTACTCGGCCAATAAAGTGATTTTTCCAATAATATTTCATGAGGATGACTTTTTGTAATCTTTGTTTATCATCATGATTGAAATAGAACACATTTTGTGAAGCGCATCTCTTATTTTGCGCGAAGAATGTAAAAGGAACGCGTTCATAGCGACGGCCGTTACAAAGGGCGCAGCACTAATTCAGCGTCCCATAGGATAACGTGTGAATTCGGCCTACTTCAAGCGCCATTTCTGGCGTCCTTGCAATACTTGGCAAAAAAATTTGGTATCAAATTAAAGCTATGTTTCTCTAGATTCCAAAACTTTTGTCGGCATATATCGATGACCATTGACTTTTTCGCTATTTTGCGGTGCAAAAAAATAGCTAAAAATATACTAAACTCACCACTCACATTTCAAAATCGGGTTTTCTCTTAATCCGCCACAGAGAATTGCTTTTGAGATCAATTGTCCAGTTTTTTCGCATGTTATCATTAAAGACACTTGTCAAATTCATATGAGCCGATTTTGAGTGATTTAAAGTGAACATGTCGGTAGATATGGTCGCTACAATCTCATATTCACTATGGACTATATTAGCCGAATTTCGTTGTTACATAAAATGCGGAGTGATTTAGTGTTGCGCCCTCTTATAAGGTGTTAAAAGTTTTCAAAATCCACATTTATTACTCATTAAGTAAACTAGAGAAAATTTGAAGCTCAACACCGAAGATTTCATGTCTTTACGACATTCCGTTCAAGAGAAATGATATTTTAAAGATCAGTGCCGTAACGCCGAAAATCGAATATTTCGACTTTTCCTCCAATACGCGAAAGTTTGTACAAAACTCACTTAATTAGTGACAGACGACAATTTGAGCACGTCTTTGAACCAAGTTTAATGTCTTTTCTAGATTATCAGTGTTGCCATTTTGTTTTGGAAATCATTTATTACTGAGTCTGAAGTATAACCACCCCCCTCGTTCCAGTGGTAACAATTGCGATCATTTTGTGTAGGCCTACTGAATATTCAGCAAAACGGCTTGATGCAGATTAACAATGTCCATTAACCTTAAAATCCATTTTGAGCCTTTTTGAGGATTTCTGGACGCATTTCTAGACTTTGCAGGCGCCTACTCGGCCAATAAAGTGTTTTTTCAATAATATTTCATGAGGATGACTTTTTGTAATCTTTGTTTATCATCATGATTGAAATAGAACACATTTTGTGAAGCGCATCTCTTATTTTGCGCGAAGAATGTAAAAGGAACGCGTTCATAGCGACGGCCGTTACAAGGGGGCGCAGCACTAATTCAGCGTCCCATAGGATAACGTGTGAATTCGGCCTACTTCAAGCGCCATTTCTGGCGTCCTTGCAATACTTGGCAAAAAAAATTTGGTATCAAATTAAAGCTCTGTTTCTCTAGATTCCAAAACTTTTGTCGGCATATATCGATGACCATTGACTTTTTTCGCTATTTTGCGGTGCAAAAAAAATAGCTAAAAATATACTCAACTCACCACTCACATTTCAAAATCGGGTTTTCTCTTAATCCGCCACAGAGAATTGCTTTTGAGATCAATTGTCCAGTTTTTTTCGCATGTTATCATTAAAGACACTTGTCAAATTCATATGAGCCGATTTTGAGTGATTTAAAGTGAACATGTCGGTAGATATGGTCGCTACAATCTCATATTCACTATGGACTATATTAGCCGAATTTCGTTGTTACATAAAATGCGGAGTGATTTAGTGTTGCGCCCTCTTATAAGGTGTTAAAAGTTTTCAAAATCCACATTTATTACTCATTAAGTAAACTAGAGAAAATTTGAAGCTCAACACCGAAGATTTCATGTCTCTGCGACATTCCGTTCAAGAGAAATGATATTTTAAAGATCAGTGCCGAAACGCCGAAAATCGAATATTTCGACTTTTCCTCCAATACGCGAAAGTTTGTACAAAACTCACTTAATTAGTGACAGACGACAATTTGAGCACGTCTTTGAACCAAGTTTAATTTCTTTTCTAGATTATCAGTGTTGCCATTTTGTTTTTTTTTTCATTTATTACTGAGTCTGAAGTATAACCACCCCCTCGTTCCAGTGGTAACAATTGTGATCATTTTGTGTAGGCCTAGTGAATATTCAGCAAAACGGCTTGATGCAGATTAACAATGTCCATTAACCTTAAAATCCATTTTTGAGCCTTTTTGAGGATCTTCGGACGCATTTCTAGACTTTGCAGGCGTCTACTCGGCCAATAAAGTGATTTTTCCAATAATATTTCATGAGGATGACTTTTTGTAATCTTTGTTTATCATCATGATTGAAATAGAACACATTTTGTGAAGCGCATCTCTTATTTTGCGCGAAGAATGTAAAAGGAACGCGTTCATAGCGACGGCCGTTACAAAGGGCGCAGCACTAATTCAGCGTCCCATAGGATAACGTGTGAATTCGGCCTACTTCAAGCGCCATTTCTGGCGTCCTTGCAATACTTGGCAAAAAAAATTTGGTATCAAATTAAAGCTATGTTTCTCTAGATTCCAAAACTTTTGTCGGCATATATCGATGACCATTGACTTTTTTCGCTATTTTGCGGTGCAAAAAAATAGCTAAAATATACTAAACTCACCACTCACATTTCAAAATCGGGTTTTCTCTTAATCCGCCACAGAGAATTGCTTTTGAGATCAATTGTCCAGTTTTTTTCGCATGTTATCATTAAAGACACTTGTCAAATTCATATGAGCCGATTTTGAGTGATTTAAAGTGAACATGTCGGTAGATATGGTCGCTACAATCTCATATTCACTATGGACTATATTAGCCGAATTTCGTTGTTACATAAAATGCGGAGTGATTTAGTGTTGCGCCCTCTTATAAGGTGTTAAAAGTTTTCAAAATCCACATTTATTACTCATTAAGTAAACTAGAGAAAATTTGAAGCTCAACACCGAAGATTTCATGTCTTTACGACATTCCGTTCAAGAGAAATGATATTTTAAAGATCAGTGCCGTAACGCCGAAAATCGAATATTTCGACTTTTCCTCCAATACGCGAAAGTTTGTACAAAACTCACTTAATTAGTGACAGACGACAATTTGAGCACGTCTTTGAACCAAGTTTAATGTCTTTTCTAGATTATCAGTGTTGCCATTTTGTTTTGGAAATCATTTATTACTGAGTCTGAAGTATAACCACCCCCCCCTCGTTCCAGTGGTAACAATTGCGATCATTTTGTGTAGGCCTACTGAATATTCAGCAAAACGGCTTGATGCAGATTAACAATGTCCATTAACCTTAAAATCCATTTTTGAGCCTTTTTTTTTATTTCTGGACGCATTTCTAGACTTTGCAGGCGCCTACTCGGCCAATAAAGTGTTTTTTTCAATAATATTTCATGAGGATGACTTTTTGTAATCTTTGTTTATCATCATGATTGAAATAGAACACATTTTGTGAAGCGCATCTCTTATTTTGCGCGAAGAATGTAAAAGGAACGCGTTCATAGCGACGGCCGTTACAAGGGGGCGCAGCACTAATTCAGCGTCCCATAGGATAACGTGTGAATTCGGCCTACTTCAAGCGCCATTTCTGGCGTCCTTGCAATACTTGGCAAAAAAAATTTGGTATCAAATTAAAGCTCTGTTTCTCTAGATTCCAAAACTTTTGTCGGCATATATCGATGACCATTGACTTTTTTCGCTATTTTGCGGTGCAAAAAAAATAGCTAAAAATATACTAAACTCACCACTCACATTTCAAAATCGGGTTTTCTCTTAATCCGCCACAGAGAATTGCTTTTGAGATCAATTGTCCAGTTTTTTTCGCATGTTATCATTAAAGACACTTGTCAAATTCATATGAGCCGATTTTGAGTGATTTAAAGTGAACATGTCGGTAGATATGGTCGCTACAATCTCATATTCACTATGGACTATATTAGCCGAATTTCGTTGTTACATAAAATGCGGAGTGATTTAGTGTTGCGCCCTCTTATAAGGTGTTAAAAGTTTTCAAAATCCACATTTATTACTCATTAAGTAAACTAGAGAAAATTTGAAGCTCAACACCGAAGATTTCATGTCTCTGCGACATTCCGTTCAAGAGAAATGATATTTTAAAGATCAGTGCCGAAACGCCGAAAATCGAATATTTCGACTTTTCCTCCAATACGCGAAAGTTTGTACAAAACTCACTTAATTAGTGACAGACGACAATTTGAGCACGTCTTTGAACCAAGTTTAATTTCTTTTCTAGATTATCAGTGTTGCCATTTTGTTTTGGAAATCATTTATTACTGAGTCTGAAGTATAACCACCCCCCTCGTTCCAGTGGTAACAATTGTGATCATTTTGTGTAGGCCTAGTGAATATTCAGCAAAACGGCTTGATGCAGATTAACAATGTCCATTAACCTTAAAATCCATTTTTGAGCCTTTTTGAGGATTTTTGGACGCATTTCTAGACTTTGCAGGCGTCTACTCGGCCAATAAAGTGATTTTTCCAATAATATTTCATGAGGATGACTTTTTGTAATCTTTGTTTATCATCATGATTGAAATAGAACACATTTTGTGAAGCGCATCTCTTATTTTGCGCGAAGAATGTAAAAGGAACGCGTTCATAGCGACGGCCGTTACAAAGGGCGCAGCACTAATTCAGCGTCCCATAGGATAACGTGTGAATTCGGCCTACTTCAAGCGCCATTTCTGGCGTCCTTGCAAAAATTGGCAAAAAAAATTTGGTATCAAATTAAAGCTCTGTTTCTCTAGATTCCAAAACTTTTGTCGGCATATATCGATGACCATTGACTTTTTTTCGCTATTTTGCGGTGCAAAAAAAATAGCTAAAAATATACTAAACTCACCACTCACATTTCAAAATCGGGTTTTCTCTTAATCCGCCACAGAGAATTGCTTTTGAGATCAATTGTCCAGTTTTTTCGCATGTTATCATTAAAGACACTTGTCAAATTCATATGAGCCGATTTTGAGTGATTTAAAGTGAACATGTCGGTAGATATGGTCGCTACAATCTCATATTCACTATGGACTATATTAGCCGAATTTCGTTGTTACATAAAATGCGGAGTGATTTAGTGTTGCGCCCTCTTATAAGGTGTTAAAAGTTTTCAAAATCCACATTTATTACTCATTAAGTAAACTAGAGAAAATTTGAAGCTCAACACCGAAGATTTCATGTCTTTACGACATTCCGTTCAAGAGAAATGATATTTTAAAGATCAGTGCCGTAACGCCGAAAATCGAATATTTCGACTTTTCCTCCAATACGCGAAAGTTTGTACAAAACTCACTTAATTAGTGACAGACGACAATTTGAGCACGTCTTTGAACCAAGTTTAATGTCTTTTCTAGATTATCAGTGTTGCCATTTTGTTTTGGAAATCATTTATTACTGAGTCTGAAGTATACCGACCCCCCTCGTTCCAGTGGTAACAATTGCGATCATTTTGTGTAGGCCTACTGAATATTCAGCAAAACGGCTTGATGCAGATTAACAATGTCCATTAACCTTAAAATCCATTTTTGAGCCTTTTTGAGGATTTCTGGACGCATTTCTAGACTTTGCAGGCGCCTACTCGGCCAATAAAGTGTTTTTTTCAATAATATTTCATGAGGATGACTTTTGTAATCTTTGTTTATCATCATGATTGAAATAGAACACATTTTGTGAAGCGCATCTCTTATTTTGCGCGAAGAATGTAAAAGGAACGCGTTCATAGCGACGGCCGTTACCAGCGGGCGCAGCACTAATTCAGCGTCCCATAGGATAACGTGTGAATTCGGCCTACTTCAAGCGCCATTTCTGGCGTCCTTGCAATACTTGGCAAAAAAAATTTGGTATCAAATTAAAGCTCTGTTTCTCTAGATTCCAAAACTTTTGTCGGCATATATCGATGACCATTGACTTTTTTTCGCTATTTTGCGGTGCAAAAAAATAGCTAAAATATACTAAACTCACCACTCACATTTCAAAATCGGGTTTTCTTAATCCGCCACAGAGAATTGCTTTTGAGATCAATTGTCCAGTTTTTTTCGCATGTTATCATTAAAGACACTTGTCAAATTCATATGAGCCGATTTTGAGTGATTTAAAGTGAACATGTCGGTAGATATGGTCGCTACAATCTCATATTCACTATGGACTATATTAGCCGAATTTCGTTGTTACATAAAATGCGGAGTGATTTAGTGTTGCGCCCTCTTATAAGGTGTTAAAAGTTTTCAAAATCCACATTTATTACTCATTAAGTAAACTAGAGAAAATTTGAAGCTCAACACCGAAGATTTCATGTCTCTGCGACATTCCGTTCAAGAGAAATGATATTTTAAAGATCAGTGCCGAAACGCCGAAAATCGAATATTTCGACTTTTCCTCCAATACGCGAAAGTTTGTACAAAACTCACTTAATTAGTGACAGACGACAATTTGAGCACGTCTTTGAACCAAGTTTAATTTCTTTTCTAGATTATCAGTGTTGCCATTTTGTTTTGGAAATCATTTATTACTGAGTCTGAAGTATAACCGCCCCCCTCGTTCCAGTGGTAACAATTGTGATCATTTTGTGTAGGCCTAGTGAATATTCAGCAAAACGGCTTGATGCAGATTAACAATGTCCATTAACCTTAAAATCCATTTTTGAGCCTTTTTGAGGATTTTTGGACGCATTTCTAGACTTTGCAGGCGTCTACTCGGCCAATAAAGTGATTTTTCCAATAATATTTCATGAGGATGACTTTTTGTAATCTTTGTTTATCATCATGATTGAAATAGAACACATTTTGTGAAGCGCATCTCTTATTTTGCGCGAAGAATGTAAAAGAACGCGTTCATAGCGACGGCCGTTACAAAGGGCGCAGCACTAATTCAGCGTCCCATAGGATAACGTGTGAATTCGGCCTACTTCAAGCGCCATTTCTGGCGTCCTTGCAATACTTGGCAAAAAAAATTTGGTATCAAATTAAAGCTATGTTTCTCTAGATTCCAAAACTTTTGTCGGCATATATCGATGACCATTGACTTTTTTCGCTATTTTGCGGTGCAAAAAAAATAGCTAAAAATATACTAAACTCACCACTCACATTTCAAAATCGGGTTTTCTCTTAATCCGCCACAGAGAATTGCTTTTGAGATCAATTGTCCAGTTTTTTTCGCATGTTATCATTAAAGACACTTGTCAAATTCATATGAGCCGATTTTGAGTGATTTAAAGTGAACATGTCGGTAGATATGGTCGCTACAATCTCATATTCACTATGGACTATATTAGCCGAATTTCGTTGTTACATAAAATGCGGAGTGATTTAGTGTTGCGCCCTCTTATAAGGTGTTAAAAGTTTTCAAAATCCACATTTATTACTCATTAAGTAAACTAGAGAAAATTTGAAGCTCAACACCGAAGATTTCATGTCTCTGCGACATTCCGTTCAAGAGAAATGATATTTTAAAGATCAGTGCCGAAACGCCGAAAATCGAATATTTCGACTTTTCCTCCAATACGCGAAAGTTTGTACAAAACTCACTTAATTAGTGACAGACGACAATTTGAGCACGTCTTTGAACCAAGTTTAATTTCTTTTCTAGATTATCAGTGTTGCCATTTTGTTTTGGAAATCATTTATTACTGAGTCTGAAGTATAACCACCCCCTCGTTCCAGTGGTAACAATTGTGATCATTTTGTGTAGGCCTAGTGAATATTCAGCAAAACGGCTTGATGCAGATTAACAATGTCCATTAACCTTAAAATCCATTTTTGAGCCTTTTTGAGGATTTTTGGACGCATTTCTAGACTTTGCAGGCGTCTACTCGGCCAATAAAGTGATTTTTCCAATAATATTTCATGAGGATGACTTTTTGTAATCTTTGTTTATCATCATGATTGAAATAGAACACATTTTGTGAAGCGCATCTCTTATTTTGCGCGAAGAATGTAAAAGGAACGCGTTCATAGCGACGGCCGTTACAAAGGGCGCAGCACTAATTCAGCGTCCCATAGGATAACGTGTGAATTCGGCCTACTTCAAGCGCCATTTCTGGCGTCCTTGCAATACTTGGCAAAAAAAATTTGGTATCAAATTAAAGCTATGTTTCTCTAGATTCCAAAACTTTTGTCGGCATATATCGATGACCATTGACTTTTTTCGCTATTTTGCGGTGCAAAAAAAATAGCTAAAAATATACTAAACTCACCACTCACATTTCAAAATCGGGTTTTCTCTTAATCCGCCACAGAGAATTGCTTTTGAGATCAATTGTCCAGTTTTTTTCGTTTTTTATCATTAAAGACACTTGTCAAATTCATATGATCCGATTTTGAGTGATTTAAAGTGAACATGTCGGTAGATATGGTCGCTACAATCTCATATTCACTATGGACTATATTAGCCGAATTTCGTTGTTACATAAAATGCGGAGTGATTTAGTGTTGCGCCCTCTTATAAGGTGTTAAAAGTTTTCAAAATCCACATTTATTACTCATTAAGTAAACTAGAGAAAATTTGAAGCTCAACACCGAAGATTTCATGTCTTTACGACATTCCGTTCAAGAGAAATGATATTTTAAAGATCAGTGCCGTAACGCCGAAAATCGAATATTTCGACTTTTCCTCCAATACGCGAAAGTTTGTACAAAACTCACTTAATTAGTGACAGACGACAATTTGAGCACGTCTTTGAACCAAGTTTAATGTCTTTTCTAGATTATCAGTGTTGCCATTTTGTTTTGGAAATCATTTATTACTGAGTCTGAAGTATAACCACCCCCTCGTTCCAGTGGTAACAATTGCGATCATTTTGTGTAGGCCTACTGAATATTCAGCAAAACGGCTTGATGCAGATTAACAATGTCCATTAACCTTAAAATCCATTTTTGAGCCTTTTTGAGGATTTCTGGACGCATTTCTAGACTTTGCAGGCGCCTACTCGGCCAATAAAGTGTTTTTTTCAATAATATTTCATGAGGATGACTTTTTGTAATCTTTGTTTATCATCATGATTGAAATAGAACACATTTTGTGAAGCGCATCTCTTATTTTGCGCGAAGAATGTAAAAGGAACGCGTTCATAGCGACGGCCGTTACAAGGGGCGCAGCACTAATTCAGCGTCCCATAGGATAACGTGTGAATTCGGCCTACTTCAAGCGCCATTTCTGGCGTCCTTGCAATACTTGGCAAAAAAATTTGGTATCAAATTAAAGCTCTGTTTCTCTAGATTCCAAAACTTTTGTCGGCATATATCGATGACCATTGACTTTTTTCGCTATTTTGCGGTGCAAAAAAATAGCTAAAAATATACTAAACTCACCACTCACATTTCAAAATCGGGTTTCTCTTAATCCGCCACAGAGAATTGCTTTTGAGATCAATTGTCCAGTTTTTTTCTCATGTTATCATTAAAGACACTTGTCAAATTCATATGAGCCGATTTTGAGTGATTTAAAGTGAACATGTCGGTAGATATGGTCGCTACAATCTCATATTCACTATGGACTATATTAGCCGAATTTCGTTGTTACATAAAATGCGGAGTGATTTAGTGTTGCGCCCTCTTATAAGGTGTTAAAAGTTTTCAAAATCCACATTTATTACTCATTAAGTAAACTAGAGAAAATTTGAAGCTCAACACCGAAGATTTCATGTCTCTGCGACATTCCGTTCAAGAGAAATGATATTTTAAAGATCAGTGCCGAAACGCCGAAAATCGAATATTTCGACTTTTCCTCCAATACGCGAAAGTTTGTACAAAACTCACTTAATTAGTGACAGACGACAATTTGAGCACGTCTTTGAACCAAGTTTAATTTCTTTTCTAGATTATCAGTGTTGCCATTTTGTTTTGGAAATCATTTATTACTGAGTCTGAAGTATAACCACCCCCCTCGTTCCAGTGGTAACAATTGTGATCATTTTGTGTAGGCCTAGTGAATATTCAGCAAAACGGCTTGATGCAGATTAACAATGTCCATTAACCTTAAAATCCATTTTTGAGCCTTTTTGAGAATTTTTGGACGCATTTCTAGACTTTGCAGGCGTCTACTCGGCCAATAAAGTGATTTTTCCAATAATATTTCATGAGGATGACTTTTTGTAATCTTTGTTTATCATCATGATTGAAATAGAACACATTTTGTGAAGCGCATCTCTTATTTTGCGCGAAGAATGTAAAAGGAACGCGTTCATAGCGACGGCCGTTACAAAGGGCGCAGCACTAATTCAGCGTCCCATAGGATAACGTGTGAATTCGGCCTACTTCAAGCGCCATTTCTGGCGTCCTTGCAATACTTGGCAAAAAAAATTTGGTATCAAATTAAAGCTATGTTTCTCTAGATTCCAAAACTTTTGTCGGCATATATCGATGACCATTGACTTTTTTCGCTATTTTGCGGTGCAAAAAAAATAGCTAAAAATATACTAAACTCACCACTCACATTTCAAAATCGGGTTTTCTCTTAATCCGCCACAGAGAATTGCTTTTGAGATCAATTGTCCAGTTTTTTTTGCATTTTTTCATTAAAGACACTTGTCAAATTCATATGAGCCGATTTTGAGTGATTTAAAGTGAACATGTCGGTAGATATGGTCGCTACAATCTCATATTCACTATGGACTATATTAGCCGAATTTCGTTGTTACATAAAATGCGGAGTGATTTAGTGTTGCGCCCTCTTATAAGGTGTTAAAAGTTTTCAAAATCCACATTTATTACTCATTAAGTAAACTAGAGAAAATTTGAAGCTCAACACCGAAGATTTCATGTCTTTACGACATTCCGTTCAAGAGAAATGATATTTTAAAGATCAGTGCCGTAACGCCGAAAATCGAATATTTCGACTTTTCCTCCAATACGCGAAAGTTTGTACAAAACTCACTTAATTAGTGACAGACGACAATTTGAGCACGTCTTTGAACCAAGTTTAATGTCTTTTCTAGATTATCAGTGTTGCCATTTTGTTTTGGAAATCATTTATTACTGAGTCTGAAGTATAACCACCCCCTCGTTCCAGTGGTAACAATTGCGATCATTTTGTGTAGGCCTACTGAATATTCAGCAAAACGGCTTGATGCAGATTAACAATGTCCATTAACCTTAAAATCCATTTTTGAGCCTTTTTGAGGATTTCTGGACGCATTTCTAGACTTTGCAGGCGCCTACTCGGCCAATAAAGTGTTTTTTTCAATAATATTTCATGAGGATGACTTTTTGTAATCTTTGTTTATCATCATGATTGAAATAGAACACATTTTGTGAAGCGCATCTCTTATTTTGCGCGAAGAATGTAAAAGGAACGCGTTCATAGCGACGGCCGTTACAAGGGGCGCAGCACTAATTCAGCGTCCCATAGGATAACGTGTGAATTCGGCCTACTTCAAGCGCCATTTCTGGCGTCCTTGCAATACTTGGCAAAAAAATTTGGTATCAAATTAAAGCTCTGTTTCTCTAGATTCCAAAACTTTTGTCGGCATATATCGATGACCATTGACTTTTTTCGCTATTTTGCGGTGCAAAAAAATAGCTAAAATATACTAAACTCACCACTCACATTTCAAAATCGGGTTTTCTCTTAATCCGCCACAGAGAATTGCTTTTGAGATCAATTGTCCAGTTTTTTCGCATGTTATCATTAAAGACACTTGTCAAATTCATATGAGCCGATTTTGAGTGATTTAAAGTGAACATGTCGGTAGATATGGTCGCTACAATCTCATATTCACTATGGACTATATTAGCCGAATTTCGTTGTTACATAAAATGCGGAGTGATTTAGTGTTGCGCCCTCTTATAAGGTGTTAAAAGTTTTCAAAATCCACATTTATTACTCATTAAGTAAACTAGAGAAAATTTGAAGCTCAACACCGAAGATTTCATGTCTCTGCGACATTCCGTTCAAGAGAAATGATATTTTAAAGATCAGTGCCGAAACGCCGAAAATCGAATATTTCGACTTTTCCTCCAATACGCGAAAGTTTGTACAAAACTCACTTAATTAGTGACAGACGACAATTTGAGCACGTCTTTGAACCAAGTTTAATTTCTTTTCTAGATTATCAGTGTTGCCATTTTGTTTTGGAAATCATTTATTACTGAGTCTGAAGTATAACCACCCCCCTCGTTCCAGTGGTAACAATTGTGATCATTTTGTGTAGGCCTAGTGAATATTCAGCAAAACGGCTTGATGCAGATTAACAATGTCCATTAACCTTAAAATCCATTTTTGAGCCTTTTTGAGGATTTTTGGACGCATTTCTAGACTTTGCAGGCGTCTACTCGGCCAATAAAGTGATTTTTCCAATAATATTTCATGAGGATGACTTTTTGTAATCTTTGTTTATCATCATGATTGAAATAGAACACATTTTGTGAAGCGCATCTCTTATTTTGCGCGAAGAATGTAAAAGGAACGCGTTCATAGCGACGGCCGTTACAAAGGGCGCAGCACTAATTCAGCGTCCCATAGGATAACGTGTGAATTCGGCCTACTTCAAGCGCCATTTCTGGCGTCCTTGCAATACTTGGCAAAAAAAATTTGGTATCAAATTAAAGCTATGTTTCTCTAGATTCCAAAACTTTTGTCGGCATATATCGATGACCATTGACTTTTTTCGCTATTTTGCGGTGCAAAAAAATAGCTAAAATATACTAAACTCACCACTCACATTTCAAAATCGGGTTTTCTCTTAATCCGCCACAGAGAATTGCTTTTGAGCTCAATTGTCCAGTTTTTTTCTCATGTTATCATTAAAGACACTTGTCAAATTCATATGAGCCGATTTTGAGTGATTTAAAGTGAACATGTCGGTAGATATGGTCGCTACAATCTCATATTCACTATGGACTATATTAGCCGAATTTCGTTGTTACATAAAATGCGGAGTGATTTAGTGTTGCGCCCTCTTATAAGGTGTTAAAAGTTTTCAAAATCCACATTTATTACTCATTAAGTAAACTAGAGAAAATTTGAAGCTCAACACCGAAGATTTCATGTCTTTACGACATTCCGTTCAAGAGAAATGATATTTTAAAGATCAGTGCCGTAACGCCGAAAATCGAATATTTCGACTTTTCCTCCAATACGCGAAAGTTTGTACAAAACTCACTTAATTAGTGACAGACGACAATTTGAGCACGTCTTTGAACCAAGTTTAATGTCTTTTCTAGATTATCAGTGTTGCCATTTTGTTTTGGAAATCATTTATTACTGAGTCTGAAGTATAACCACCCCCCTCGTTCCAGTGGTAACAATTGCGATCATTTTGTGTAGGCCTACTGAATATTCAGCAAAACGGCTTGATGCAGATTAACAATGTCCATTAACCTTAAAATCCATTTTTTAGCCTTTTTGAGGATTTCTGGACGCATTTCTAGACTTTGCAGGCGCCTACTCGGCCAATAAAGTGTTTTTTTCAATAATATTTCATGAGGATGACTTTTTGTAATCTTTGTTTATCATCATGATTGAAATAGAACACATTTTGTGAAGCGCATCTCTTATTTTGCGCGAAGAATGTAAAAGGAACGCGTTCATAGCGACGGCCGTTACAAGGGGCGCAGCACTAATTCAGCGTCCCATAGGATAACGTGTGAATTCGGCCTACTTCAAGCGCCATTTCTGGCGTCCTTGCAATACTTGGCAAAAAAATTTGGTATCAAATTAAAGCTCTGTTTCTCTAGATTCCAAAACTTTTGTCGGCATATATCGATGACCATTGACTTTTTTCGCTATTTTGCGGTGCAAAAAAATAGCTAAAATATACTAAACTCACCACTCACATTTCAAAATCGGGTTTTCTCTTAATCCGCCACAGAGAATTGCTTTTGAGATCAATTGTCCAGTTTTTTTTTTTGTATTTTATCATTAAAGCCACTTGTCAAATTCATTTGAGCCGATTTTGAGTGATTTAAAGTGAACATGTCGGTAGATATGGTCGCTACAATCTCATATTCACTATGGACTATATTAGCCGAATTTCGTTGTTACATAAAATGCGGAGTGATTTAGTGTTGCGCCCTCTTATAAGGTGTTAAAAGTTTTCAAAATCCACATTTATTACTCATTAAGTAAACTAGAGAAAATTTGAAGCTCAACACCGAAGATTTCATGTCTCTGCGACATTCCGTTCAAGAGAAATGATATTTTAAAGATCAGTGCCGAAACGCCGAAAATCGAATATTTCGACTTTTCCTCCAATACGCGAAAGTTTGTACAAAACTCACTTAATTAGTGACAGACGACAATTTGAGCACGTCTTTGAACCAAGTTTAATTTCTTTTCTAGATTATCAGTGTTGCCATTTTGTTTTGGAAATCATTTATTACTGAGTCTGAAGTATAACCACCCCCCTCGTTCCAGTGGTAACAATTGTGATCATTTTGTGTAGGCCTAGTGAATATTCAGCAAAACGGCTTGATGCAGATTAACAATGTCCATTAACCTTAAAATCCATTTTGAGCCTTTTTGAGGATTTTTGGACGCATTTCTAGACTTTGCAGGCGTCTACTCGGCCAATAAAGTGATTTTTCCAATAATATTTCATGAGGATGACTTTTTGTAATCTTTGTTTATCATCATGATTGAAATAGAACACATTTTGTGAAGCGCATCTCTTATTTTGCGCGAAGAATGTAAAAGGAACGCGTTCATAGCGACGGCCGTTACAAAGGGCGCAGCACTAATTCAGCGTCCCATAGGATAACGTGTGAATTCGGCCTACTTCAAGCGCCATTTCTGGCGTCCTTGCAATACTTGGCAAAAAAAATTTGGTATCAAATTAAAGCTATGTTTCTCTAGATTCCAAAACTTTTGTCGGCATATATCGATGACCATTGACTTTTTTCGCTATTTTGCGGTGCAAAAAAAATAGCTAAAATATACTAAACTCACCACTCACATTTCAAAATCGGGTTTTCTCTTAATCCGCCACAGAGAATTGCTTTTGAGATCAATTGTCCAGTTTTTTTCGCATGTTATCATTAAAGACACTTGTCAAATTCATATGAGCCGATTTTGAGTGATTTAAAGTGAACATGTCGGTAGATATGGTCGCTACAATCTCATATTCACTATGGACTATATTAGCCGAATTTCGTTGTTACATAAAATGCGGAGTGATTTAGTGTTGCGCCCTCTTATAAGGTGTTAAAAGTTTTCAAAATCCACATTTATTACTCATTAAGTAAACTAGAGAAAATTTGAAGCTCAACACCGAAGATTTCATGTCTTTACGACATTCCGTTCAAGAGAAATGATATTTTAAAGATCAGTGCCGTAACGCCGAAAATCGAATATTTCGACTTTTCCTCCAATACGCGAAAGTTTGTACAAAACTCACTTAATTAGTGACAGACGACAATTTGAGCACGTCTTTGAACCAAGTTTAATGTCTTTTCTAGATTATCAGTGTTGCCATTTTGTTTTGGAAATCATTTATTACTGAGTCTGAAGTATAACCACCCCCCTCGTTCCAGTGGTAACAATTGCGATCATTTTGTGTAGGCCTACTGAATATTCAGCAAAACGGCTTGATGCAGATTAACAATGTCCATTAACCTTAAAATCCATTTTTGAGCCTTTTTGAGGATTTCTGGACGCATTTCTAGACTTTGCAGGCGCCTACTCGGCCAATAAAGTGTTTTTTTCAATAATATTTCATGAGGATGACTTTTTGTAATCTTTGTTTATCATCATGATTGAAATAGAACACATTTTGTGAAGCGCATCTCTTATTTTGCGCGAAGAATGTAAAAGGAACGCGTTCATAGCGACGGCCGTTACAAGGGGGCGCAGCACTAATTCAGCGTCCCATAGGATAACGTGTGAATTCGGCCTACTTCAAGCGCCATTTCTGGCGTCCTTGCAATACTTGGCAAAAAAAATTTGGTATCAAATTAAAGCTCTGTTTCTCTAGATTCCAAAACTTTTGTCGGCATATATCGATGACCATTGACTTTTTTCGCTATTTTGCGGTGCAAAAAAAATAGCTAAAAATATACTAAACTCACCACTCACATTTCAAAATCGGGTTTTCTCTTAATCCGCCACAGAGAATTGCTTTTGAGATCAATTGTCCAGTTTTTTTCGCATGTTATCATTAAAGACACTTGTCAAATTCATATGAGCCGATTTTGAGTGATTTAAAGTGAACATGTCGGTAGATATGGTCGCTACAATCTCATATTCACTATGGACTATATTAGCCGAATTTCGTTGTTACATAAAATGCGGAGTGATTTAGTGTTGCGCCCTCTTATAAGGTGTTAAAAGTTTTCAAAATCCACATTTATTACTCATTAAGTAAACTAGAGAAAATTTGAAGCTCAACACCGAAGATTTCATGTCTCTGCGACATTCCGTTCAAGAGAAATGATATTTTAAAGATCAGTGCCGAAACGCCGAAAATCGAATATTTCGACTTTTCCTCCAATACGCGAAAGTTTGTACAAAACTCACTTAATTAGTGACAGACGACAATTTGAGCACGTCTTTGAACCAAGTTTAATTTCTTTTCTAGATTATCAGTGTTGCCATTTTGTTTTGGAAATCATTTATTACTGAGTCTGAAGTATAACCACCCCCCTCGTTCCAGTGGTAACAATTGTGATCATTTTGTGTAGGCCTAGTGAATATTCAGCAAAACGGCTTGATGCAGATTAACAATGTCCATTAACCTTAAAATCCATTTTTGAGCCTTTTTGAGGATTTTTGGACGCATTTCTAGACTTTGCAGGCGTCTACTCGGCCAATAAAGTGATTTTTCCAATAATATTTCATGAGGATGACTTTTTGTAATCTTTGTTTATCATCATGATTGAAATAGAACACATTTTGTGAAGCGCATCTCTTATTTTGCGCGAAGAATGTAAAAGGAACGCGTTCATAGCGACGGCCGTTACAAAGGGCGCAGCACTAATTCAGCGTCCCATAGGATAACGTGTGAATTCGGCCTACTTCAAGCGCCATTTCTGGCGTCCTTGCAATACTTGGCAAAAAAAATTTGGTATCAAATTAAAGCTATGTTTCTCTAGATTCCAAAACTTTTGTCGGCATATATCGATGACCATTGACTTTTTTCGCTATTTTGCGGTGCAAAAAAATAGCTAAAATATACTAAACTCACCACTCACATTTCAAAATCGGGTTTTCTCTTAATCCGCCACAGAGAATTGCTTTTGAGATCAATTGTCCAGTTTTTTTCGCATGTTATCATTAAAGACACTTGTCAAATTCATATGAGCCGATTTTGAGTGATTTAAAGTGAACATGTCGGTAGATATGGTCGCTACAATCTCATATTCACTATGGACTATATTAGCCGAATTTCGTTGTTACATAAAATGCGGAGTGATTTAGTGTTGCGCCCTCTTATAAGGTGTTAAAAGTTTTCAAAATCCACATTTATTACTCATTAAGTAAACTAGAGAAAATTTGAAGCTCAACACCGAAGATTTCATGTCTTTACGACATTCCGTTCAAGAGAAATGATATTTTAAAGATCAGTGCCGTAACGCCGAAAATCGAATATTTCGACTTTTCCTCCAATACGCGAAAGTTTGTACAAAACTCACTTAATTAGTGACAGACGACAATTTGAGCACGTCTTTGAACCAAGTTTAATGTCTTTTCTAGATTATCAGTGTTGCCATTTTGTTTTGGAAATCATTTATTACTGAGTCTGAAGTATAACCACCCCCCTCGTTCCAGTGGTAACAATTGCGATCATTTTGTGTAGGCCTACTGAATATTCAGCAAAACGGCTTGATGCAGATTAACAATGTCCATTAACCTTAAAATCCATTTTTGAGCCTTTTTGAGGATTTCTGGACGCATTTCTAGACTTTGCAGGCGCCTACTCGGCCAATAAAGTGTTTTTTTCAATAATATTTCATGAGGATGACTTTTTGTAATCTTTGTTTATCATCATGATTGAAATAGAACACATTTTGTGAAGCGCATCTCTTATTTTGCGCGAAGAATGTAAAAGGAACGCGTTCATAGCGACGGCCGTTACAAGGGGGCGCAGCACTAATTCAGCGTCCCATAGGATAACGTGTGAATTCGGCCTACTTCAAGCGCCATTTCTGGCGTCCTTGCAATACTTGGCAAAAAAAATTTGGTATCAAATTAAAGCTCTGTTTCTCTAGATTCCAAAACTTTTGTCGGCATATATCGATGACCATTGACTTTTTTTCGCTATTTTGCGGTGCAAAAAAATAGCTAAAATATACTAAACTCACCACTCACATTTCAAAATCGGGTTTTCTCTTAATCCGCCACAGAGAATTGCTTTTGAGATCAATTGTCCAGTTTTTTTCGCATGTTATCATTAAAGACACTTGTCAAATTCATATGAGCCGATTTTGAGTGATTTAAAGTGAACATGTCGGTAGATATGGTCGCTACAATCTCATATTCACTATGGACGATATTAGCCGAATTTCGTTGTTACATAAAATGCTGAGTGATTTAGTGTTGCGCCCTCTTATAAGGTGTTAAAAGTTTTCAAAATCCACATTTATTACTCATTAAGTAAACTAGAGAAAATTTGAAGCTCAACACCGAAGATTTCATGTCTCTGCGACATTCCGTTCAAGAGAAATGATATTTTAAAGATCAGTGCCGAAACGCCGAAAATCGAATATTTCGACTTTTCCTCCAATACGCGAAAGTTTGTACAAAACTCACTTAATTAGTGACAGACGACAATTTGAGCACGTCTTTGAACCAAGTTTAATTTCTTTTCTAGATTATCAGTGTTGCCATTTTGTTTTGGAAATCATTTATTACTGAGTCTGAAGTATAACCACCCCCCTCGTTCCAGTGGTAACAATTGTGATCATTTTGTGTAGGCCTAGTGAATATTCAGCAAAACGGCTTGATGCAGATTAACAATGTCCATTAACCTTAAAATCCATTTTTGAGCCTTTTGAGGATTTTTGGACGCATTTCTAGACTTTGCAGGCGTCTACTCGGCCAATAAAGTGATTTTTCCAATAATATTTCATGAGGATGACTTTTTGTAATCTTTGTTTATCATCATGATTGAAATAGAACACATTTTGTGAAGCGCATCTCTTATTTTGCGCGAAGAATGTAAAAGGAACGCGTTCATAGCGACGGCCGTTACAAAGGGCGCAGCACTAATTCAGCGTCCCATAGGATAACGTGTGAATTCGGCCTACTTCAAGCGCCATTTCTGGCGTCCTTGCAATACTTGGCAAAAAAATTTGGTATCAAATTAAAGCTATGTTTCTCTAGATTCCAAAACTTTTGTCGGCATATATCGATGACCATTGACTTTTTTTCGCTATTTTGCGGTGCAAAAAAATAGCTAAAATATACTAAACTCACCACTCACATTTCAAAATCGGGTTTTCTCTTAATCCGCCACAGAGAATTGCTTTTGAGATCAATTGTCCAGTTTTTTTCGCATGTTATCATTAAAGACACTTGTCAAATTCATATGAGCCGATTTTGAGTGATTTAAAGTGAACATGTCGGTAGATATGGTCGCTACAATCTCATATTCACTATGGACTATATTAGCCGAATTTCGTTGTTACATAAAATGCGGAGTGATTTAGTGTTGCGCCCTCTTATAAGGTGTTAAAAGTTTTCAAAATCCACATTTATTACTCATTAAGTAAACTAGAGAAAATTTGAAGCTCAACACCGAAGATTTCATGTCTTTACGACATTCCGTTCAAGAGAAATGATATTTTAAAGATCAGTGCCGTAACGCCGAAAATCGAATATTTCGACTTTTCCTCCAATACGCGAAAGTTTGTACAAAACTCACTTAATTAGTGACAGACGACAATTTGAGCACGTCTTTGAACCAAGTTTAATGTCTTTTCTAGATTATCAGTGTTGCCATTTTGTTTTGGAAATCATTTATTACTGAGTCTGAAGTATAACCACCCCCCTCGTTCCAGTGGTAACAATTGCGATCATTTTGTGTAGGCCTACTGAATATTCAGCAAAACGGCTTGATGCAGATTAACAATGTCCATTAACCTTAAAATCCATTTTTGAGCCTTTTTGAGGATTTCTGGACGCATTTCTAGACTTTGCAGGCGCCTACTCGGCCAATAAAGTGTTTTTTTCAATAATATTTCATGAGGATGACTTTTTGTAATCTTTGTTTATCATCATGATTGAAATAGAACACATTTTGTGAAGCGCATCTCTTATTTTGCGCGAAGAATGTAAAAGGAACGCGTTCATAGCGACGGCCGTTACAAGGGGGCGCAGCACTAATTCAGCGTCCCATAGGATAACGTGTGAATTCGGCCTACTTCAAGCGCCATTTCTGGCGTCCTTGCAATACTTGGCAAAAAAAAATTGGTATCAAATTAAAGCTCTGTTTCTCTAGATTCCAAAACTTTTGTCGGCATATATCGATGACCATTGACTTTTTTCGCTATTTTGCGGTGCAAAAAAAATAGCTAAAAATATACTAAACTCACCACTCACATTTCAAAATCGGGTTTTCTCTTAATCCGCCACAGAGAATTGCTTTTGAGATCAATTGTCCAGTTTTTTTCGCATGTTATCATTAAAGACACTTGTCAAATTCATATGAGCCGATTTTGAGTGATTTAAAGTGAACATGTCGGTAGATATGGTCGCTACAATCTCATATTCACTATGGACTATATTAGCCGAATTTCGTTGTTACATAAAATGCGGAGTGATTTAGTGTTGCGCCCTCTTATAAGGTGTTAAAAGTTTTCAAAATCCACATTTATTACTCATTAAGTAAACTAGAGAAAATTTGAAGCTCAACACCGAAGATTTCATGTCTCTGCGACATTCCGTTCAAGAGAAATGATATTTTAAAGATCAGTGCCGAAACGCCGAAAATCGAATATTTCGACTTTTCCTCCAATACGCGAAAGTTTGTACAAAACTCACTTAATTAGTGACAGACGACAATTTGAGCACGTCTTTGAACCAAGTTTAATTTCTTTTCTAGATTATCAGTGTTGCCATTTTGTTTTGGAAATCATTTATTACTGAGTCTGAAGTATAACCACCCCCTCGTTCCAGTGGTAACAATTGTGATCATTTTGTGTAGGCCTAGTGAATATTCAGCAAAACGGCTTGATGCAGATTAACAATGTCCATTAACCTTAAAATCCATTTTTGAGCCTTTTTGAGGATTTCTGGACGCATTTCTAGACTTTGCAGGCGTCTACTCGGCCAATAAAGTGATTTTTTCAATAATATTTCATGAGGATGACTTTTTGTAATCTTTGTTTATCATCATGATTGAAATAGAACACATTTTGTGAAGCGCATCTCTTATTTTGCGCGAAGAATGTAAAAGGAACGCGTTCATAGCGACGGCCGTTACAAAGGGCGCAGCACTAATTCAGCGTCCCATAGGATAACGTGTGAATTCGGCCTACTTCAAGCGCCATTTCTGGCGTCCTTGCAATACTTGGCAAAAAAAATTTGGTATCAAATTAAAGCTATGTTTCTCTAGATTCCAAAACTTTTGTCGGCATATATCGATGACCATTGACTTTTTTTCGCTATTTTGCGGTGCAAAAAAATAGCTAAAATATACTAAACTCACCACTCACATTTCAAAATCGGGTTTTCTCTTAATCCGCCACAGAGAATTGCTTTTGAGATCAATTGTCCAGTTTTTTTCGCATGTTATCATTAAAGACACTTGTCAAATTCATATGAGCCGATTTTGAGTGATTTAAAGTGAACATGTCGGTAGATATGGTCGCTACAATCTCATATTCACTATGGACTATATTAGCCGAATTTCGTTGTTACATAAAATGCGGAGTGATTTAGTGTTGCGCCCTCTTATAAGGTGTTAAAAGTTTTCAAAATCCACATTTATTACTCATTAAGTAAACTAGAGAAAATTTGAAGCTCAACACCGAAGATTTCATGTCTCTGCGACATTCCGTTCAAGAGAAATGATATTTTAAAGATCAGTGCCGAAACGCCGAAAATCGAATATTTCGACTTTTCCTCCAATACGCGAAAGTTTGTACAAAACTCACTTAATTAGTGACAGACGACAATTTGAGCACGTCTTTGAACCAAGTTTAATTTCTTTTCTAGATTATCAGTGTTGCCATTTTGTTTTGGAAATCATTTATTACTGAGTCTGAAGTATAACCACCCCCCTCGTTCCAGTGGTAACAATTGCGATCATTTTGTGTAGGCCTACTGAATATTCAGCAAAACGGCTTGATGCAGATTAACAATGTCCATTAACCTTAAAATCCATTTTTGAGCCTTTTTGAGGATTTTGGACGCATTTCTAGACTTTGCAGGCGTCTACTCGGCCAATAAAGTGTTTTTTTCAATAATATTTCATGAGGATGACTTTTTGTAATCTTTGTTTATCATCATGATTGAAATAGAACACATTTTGTGAAGCGCATCTCTTATTTTGCGCGAAGAATGTAAAAGGAACGCGTTCATAGCGACGGCCGTTACAAGGGGCGCAGCACTAATTCAGCGTCCCATAGGATAACGTGTGAATTCGAACTACTTCAAGCGCCATTTCTGGCGTCCTTGAAATACTTGGAAAAAAAAATTTGGTATCAAATTAAAGCTCTGTTTCTCTAGATTCCAAAACTTTTGTCGGCATATATCGATGACCATTGACTTTTTTCGCTATTTTGCGGTGCAAAAAAATAGCTAAAAATATACTAAACTCACCACTCACATTTCAAAATCGGGTTTTCTCTTAATCCGCCACAGAGAATTGCTTTTGAGATCAATTGTCCAGTTTTTTTTTTTTTTTATCATTAAAGACACTTGTCAAATTCATATGAGCCGATTTTGAGTGATTTAAAGTGAACATGTCGGTAGATATGGTCGCTACAATCTCATATTCACTATGGACTAGATTAGCCGAATTTCGTTGTTACATAAAATGCGGAGTGATTTAGTGTTGCGCCCTCTTATAAGGTGTTAAAAGTTTTCAAAATCCACATTTATTACTCATTAAGTAAACTAGAGAAAATTTGAAGCTCAACACCGAAGATTTCATGTCTTTGCGACATTCCGTTCAAGAGAAATGATATTTTAAAGATCAGTGCCGTAACGCCGAAAATCGAATATTTCGGCTTTTCCTCCAATACGCGAAAGTTTGTACAAAAACTCACTTAATTAGTGACAGACGACAATTTGAGCACGTCTTTGAACCAAGTTTAATGTCTTTTCTAGATTATCAGTGTTGCCATTTTGTTTTGGAAATCATTTATTACTGAGTCTGAAGTATAACCACCCCCCTCGTTCCAGTGGTAACAATTGCGATCATTTTGTGTAGGCCTACTGAATATTCAGCAAAACGGCTTGATGCAGATTAACAATGTCCATTAACCTTAAAATCCATTTTTGAGCCTTTTGAGGATTTCTGGACGCATTTCTAGAATTTGCAGCCTACTCGGCCAATAAAGTGTTTTTTCCAATAATTTTTCATGAGGATGACTTTTTGTAATCTTTGTTTATCATCATGATTGAAATAGAACACATTTTGTGAAGCGCATCTTTATTTTGCGCGAAGAATGTAAAAGTTTAAAAAAAGTTTTCAAAATCCACATTTATTACTCATTAAGTAAACTAGAGAAAATTTGAAGCTCAACACCGAAGATTTCATGTTCTGCGACATTCCGTTCAAGAGAAATGATATTTTAAAGATCAGTGCCGAAACGCCGAAAATCGAATATTTCGACTTTTCCTCCAATACGCGAAAGTTTGTACAAAACTCACTTAATTAGTGACAGACGACAATTTGAGCACGTCTTTGAACCAAGTTTAATTTCTTTTCTAGATTATCAGTGTTGCCATTTTGTTTTGGAAATCATTTATTACTGAGTCTGAAGTATAACCACCCCCCTCGTTCCAGTGGTAACAATTGTGATCATTTTGTGTAGGCCTAGTGAATATTCAGCAAAACGGCTTGATGCAGATTAACAATGTCCATTAACCTTAAAATCCATTTTGAGCCTTTTTGAGGATTTTGGACGCATTTCTAGACTTTGCAGGCGTCTACTCGGCCAATAAAGTGATTTTTCAATAATATTTCATGAGGATGACTTTTGTAATCTTTGTTTATCATCATGATTGAAATAGAACACATTTTGTGAAGCGCATCTCTTATTTTGCGCGAAGAATGTAAAAGGAACGCGTTCATAGCGACGGCCGTTACAAAGGGCGCAGCACTAATTCAGCGTCCCATAGGATAACGTGTGAATTCGGCCTACTTCAAGCGCCATTTCTGGCGTCCTTGCAATACTTGGCAAAAAAAATTTGGTATCAAATTAAAGCTATGTTTCTCTAGATTCCAAAACTTTTGTCGGCATATATCGATGACCATTGACTTTTTTCGCTATTTTGCGGTGCAAAAAAAATAGCTAAAAATATACTAAACTCACCACTCACATTTCAAAATCGGGTTTTCTCTTAATCCGCCACAGAGAATTGCTTTTGAGATCAATTGTCCAGTTTTTTTCGCTTTTTTTCATTAAAGACACTTGTCAAATTCATATGAGCCGATTTTGAGTGATTTAAAGTGAACATGTCGGTAGATATGGTCGCTACAATCTCATATTCACTATGGACTATATTAGCCGAATTTCGTTGTTACATAAAATGCGGAGTGATTTAGTGTTGCGCCCTCTTATAAGGTGTTAAAAGTTTTCAAAATCCACATTTATTACTCATTAAGTAAACTAGAGAAAATTTGAAGCTCAACACCGAAGATTTCATGTCTTTACGACATTCCGTTCAAGAGAAATGATATTTTAAAGATCAGTGCCGTAACGCCGAAAATCGAATATTTCGACTTTTCCTCCAATACGCGAAAGTTTGTACAAAACTCACTTAATTAGTGACAGACGACAATTTGAGCACGTCTTTGAACCAAGTTTAATGTCTTTTCTAGATTATCAGTGTTGCCATTTTGTTTTGGAAATCATTTATTACTGAGTCTGAAGTATAACCACCCCCCTCGTTCCAGTGGTAACAATTGCGATCATTTTGTGTAGGCCTACTGAATATTCAGCAAAACGGCTTGATGCAGATTAACAATGTCCATTAACCTTAAAATCCATTTTTGAGCCTTTTTGAGGATTTCTGGACGCATTTCTAGACTTTGCAGGCGCCTACTCGGCCAATAAAGTGTTTTTTTCCAATAATATTTCATGAGGATGACTTTTTGTAATCTTTGTTTATCATCATGATTGAAATAGAACACATTTTGTGAAGCGCATCTCTTATTTTGCGCGAAGAATGTAAAAGGAACGCGTTCATAGCGACGGCCGTTACAAGGGGGCGCAGCACTAATTCAGCGTCCCATAGGATAACGTGTGAATTCGGCCTACTTCAAGCGCCATTTCTGGCGTCCTTGCAATACTTGGCAAAAAAATTTGGTATCAAATTAAAGCTCTGTTTCTCTAGATTCCAAAACTTTTGTCGGCATATATCGATGACCATTGACTTTTTTCGCTATTTTGCGGTGCAAAAAAAATAGCTAAAAATATACTAAACTCACCACTCACATTTCAAAATCGGGTTTTCTCTTAATCCGCCACAGAGAATTGCTTTTGAGATCAATTGTCCAGTTTTTTTCGCATGTTATCATTAAAGACACTTGTCAAATTCATATGAGCCGATTTTGAGTGATTTAAAGTGAACATGTCGGTAGATATGGTCGCTACAATCTCATATTCACTATGGACTATATTAGCCGAATTTCGTTGTTACATAAAATGCGGAGTGATTTAGTGTTGCGCCCTCTTATAAGGTGTTAAAAGTTTTCAAAATCCACATTTATTACTCATTAAGTAAACTAGAGAAAATTTGAAGCTCAACACCGAAGATTTCATGTCTCTGCGACATTCCGTTCAAGAGAAATGATATTTTAAAGATCAGTGCCGAAACGCCGAAAATCGAATATTTCGACTTTTCCTCCAATACGCGAAAGTTTGTACAAAACTCACTTAATTAGTGACAGACGACAATTTGAGCACGTCTTTGAACCAAGTTTAATTTCTTTTCTAGATTATCAGTGTTGCCATTTTGTTTTGGAAATCATTTATTACTGAGTCTGAAGTATAATTTTTTCTCTCGTTCCAGTGGTAACAATTGTGATCATTTTGTGTAGGCCTAGTGAATATTCAGCAAAACGGCTTGATGCAGATTAACAATGTCCATTAACCTTAAAATCCATTTTTTTGCCTTTTTGAGGATTTTTGGACGCATTTCTAGACTTTGCAGGCGTCTACTCGGCCAATAAAGTGATTTTTCCAATAATATTTCATGAGGATGACTTTTTGTAATCTTTGTTTATCATCATGATTGAAATAGAACACATTTTGTGAAGCGCATCTCTTATTTTGCGCGAAGAATGTAAAAGGAACGCGTTCATAGCGACGGCCGTTACAAAGGGCGCAGCACTAATTCAGCGTCCCATAGGATAACGTGTGAATTCGGCCTACTTCAAGCGCCATTTCTGGCGTCCTTGCAATACTTGGCAAAAAAAATTTGGTATCAAATTAAAGCTATGTTTCTCTAGATTCCAAAACTTTTGTCGGCATATATCGATGACCATTGACTTTTTTCGCTATTTTGCGGTGCAAAAAAAATAGCTAAAAATATACTAAACTCACCACTCACATTTCAAAATCGGGTTTTCTCTTAATCCGCCACAGAGAATTGCTTTTGAGATCAATTGTCCAGTTTTTTCGCATGTTATCATTAAAGACACTTGTCAAATTCATATGAGCCGATTTTGAGTGATTTAAAGTGAACATGTCGGTAGATATGGTCGCTACAATCTCATATTCACTATGGACTATATTAGCCGAATTTCGTTGTTACATAAAATGCGGAGTGATTTAGTGTTGCGCCCTCTTATAAGGTGTTAAAAGTTTTCAAAATCCACATTTATTACTCATTAAGTAAACTAGAGAAAATTTGAAGCTCAACACCGAAGATTTCATGTCTTTACGACATTCCGTTCAAGAGAAATGATATTTTAAAGATCAGTGCCGTAACGCCGAAAATCGAATATTTCGACTTTTCCTCCAATACGCGAAAGTTTGTACAAAACTCACTTAATTAGTGACAGACGACAATTTGAGCACGTCTTTGAACCAAGTTTAATGTCTTTTCTAGATTATCAGTGTTGCCATTTTGTTTTGGAAATCATTTATTACTGAGTCTGAAGTATAACCACCCCCCTCGTTCCAGTGGTAACAATTGCGATCATTTTGTGTAGGCCTACTGAATATTCAGCAAAACGGCTTGATGCAGATTAACAATGTCCATTAACCTTAAAATCCATTTTGAGCCTTTTGAGGATTTCTGGACGCATTTCTAGACTTTGCAGGCGCCTACTCGGCCAATAAAGTGTTTTTTTCAATAATATTTCATGAGGATGACTTTTTGTAATCTTTGTTTATCATCATGATTGAAATAGAACACATTTTGTGAAGCGCATCTCTTATTTTGCGCGAAGAATGTAAAAGGAACGCGTTCATAGCGACGGCCGTTACAAGGGGCGCAGCACTAATTCAGCGTCCCATAGGATAACGTGAATTCGGCCTACTTCAAGCGCCATTTCTGGCGTCCTTGCAATACTTGGCAAAAAAAATTTGGTATCAAATTAAAGCTCTGTTTCTCTAGATTCCAAAACTTTTGTCGGCATATATCGATGACCATTGACTTTTTTCGCTATTTTGCGGTGCAAAAAAATAGCTAAAATATACTAAACTCACCACTCACATTTCAAAATCGGGTTTTCTCTTAATCCGCCACAGAGAATTGCTTTTGAGATCAATTGTCCAGTTTTTTTCGCATGTTATCATTAAAGACACTTGTCAAATTCATATGAGCCGATTTTGAGTGATTTAAAGTGAACATGTCGGTAGATATGGGCGCTGCAATCTCATATTCACTATGGACTATATTAGCCGAATTTCGTTGTTACATAAAATGCGGAGTGATTTAGTGTTGCGCCCTCTTATAAGGTGTTAAAAGTTTTCAAAATCCACATTTATTACTCATTAAGTAAACTAGAGAAAATTTGAAGCTCAACACCGAAGATTTCATGTCTCTGCGACATTCCGTTCAAGAGAAATGATATTTTAAAGATCAGTGCCGAAACGCCGAAAATCGAATATTTCGACTTTTCCTCCAATACGCGAAAGTTTGTACAAAACTCACTTAATTAGTGACAGACGACAATTTGAGCACGTCTTTGAACCAAGTTTAATTTCTTTTCTAGATTATCAGTGTTGCCATTTTGTTTTGGAAATCATTTATTACTGAGTCTGAAGTATAACCACCCCCCTCGTTCCAGTGGTAACAATTGTGATCATTTTGTGTAGGCCTAGTGAATATTCAGCAAAACGGCTTGATGCAGATTAACAATGTCCATTAACCTTAAAATCCATTTTGAGCCTTTTGAGGATTTTGGACGCATTTCTAGACTTTGCAGGCGTCTACTCGGCCAATAAAGTGATTTTTCCAATAATATTTCATGAGGATGACTTTTTGTAATCTTTGTTTATCATCATGATTGAAATAGAACACATTTTGTGAAGCGCATCTCTTATTTTGCGCGAAGAATGTAAAAGGAACGCGTTCATAGCGACGGCCGTTACAAAGGGCGCAGCACTAATTCAGCGTCCCATAGGATAACGTGTGAATTCGGCCTACTTCAAGCGCCATTTCTGGCGTCCTTGCAAAAAAAAAAAAAAAAAATTTGGTATCAAATTAAAGCTATGTTTCTCTAGATTCCAAAACTTTTGTCGGCATATATCGATGACCATTGACTTTTTTCGCTATTTTGCGGTGCAAAAAAAATAGCTAAAAATATACTAAACTCACCACTCACATTTCAAAATCGGGTTTTCTCTTAATCCGCCACAGAGAATTGCTTTTGAGATCAATTGTCCAGTTTTTTTCGCATGTTATCATTAAAGACACTTGTCAAATTCATATGAGCCGATTTTGAGTGATTTAAAGTGAACATGTCGGTAGATATGGTCGCTACAATCTCATATTCACTATGGACTATATTAGCCGAATTTCGTTGTTACATAAAATGCGGAGTGATTTAGTGTTGCGCCCTCTTATAAGGTGTTAAAAGTTTTCAAAATCCACATTTATTACTCATTAAGTAAACTAGAGAAAATTTGAAGCTCAACACCGAAGATTTCATGTCTTTACGACATTCCGTTCAAGAGAAATGATATTTTAAAGATCAGTGCCGTAACGCCGAAAATCGAATATTTCGACTTTTCCTCCAATACGCGAAAGTTTGTACAAAACTCACTTAATTAGTGACAGACGACAATTTGAGCACGTCTTTGAACCAAGTTTAATGTCTTTTCTAGATTATCAGTGTTGCCATTTTGTTTTGGAAATCATTTATTACTGAGTCTGAAGTATAACCACCCCCCTCGTTCCAGTGGTAACAATTGCGATCATTTTGTGTAGGCCTACTGAATATTCAGCAAAACGGCTTGATGCAGATTAACAATGTCCATTAACCTTAAAATCCATTTTGAGCCTTTTGAGGATTTCTGGACGCATTTCTAGACTTTGCAGGCGCCTACTCGGCCAATAAAGTGTTTTTTTCAATAATATTTCATGAGGATGACTTTTGTAATCTTTGTTTATCATCATGATTGAAATAGAACACATTTTGTGAAGCGCATCTCTTATTTTGCGCGAAGAATGTAAAAGGAACGCGTTCATAGCGACGGCCGTTACAAGGGGGCGCAGCACTAATTCAGCGTCCCATAGGATAACGTGTGAATTCGGCCTACTTCAAGCGCCATTTCTGGCGTCCTTGCAATACTTGGCAAAAAAAATTTGGTATCAAATTAAAGCTCTGTTTCTCTAGATTCCAAAACTTTTGTCGGCATATATCGATGACCATTGACTTTTTTCGCTATTTTGCGGTGCAAAAAAAATAGCTAAAAATATACTAAACTCACCACTCACATTTCAAAATCGGGTTTTCTCTTAATCCGCCACAGAGAATTGCTTTTGAGATCAATTGTCCAGTTTTTTTCTCTTTTTATCATTAAAGACACTTGTCAAATTCATATGAGCCGATTTTGAGTGATTTAAAGTGAACATGTCGGGAGATATGGTCTCTACAATCTCATATTCACTATGGACTATATTAGCCGAATTTCGTTGTTACATAAAATGCGGAGTGATTTAGTGTTGCGCCCTCTTATAAGGTGTTAAAAGTTTTCAAAATCCACATTTATTACTCATTAAGTAAACTAGAGAAAATTTGAAGCTCAACACCGAAGATTTCATGTCTCTGCGACATTCCGTTCAAGAGAAATGATATTTTAAAGATCAGTGCCGAAACGCCGAAAATCGAATATTTCGACTTTTCCTCCAATACGCGAAAGTTTGTACAAAACTCACTTAATTAGTGACAGACGACAATTTGAGCACGTCTTTGAACCAAGTTTAATTTCTTTTCTAGATTATCAGTGTTGCCATTTTGTTTTGGAAATCATTTATTACTGAGTCTGAAGTATAACCACCCCCCTCGTTCCAGTGGTAACAATTGTGATCATTTTGTGTAGGCCTAGTGAATATTCAGCAAAACGGCTTGATGCAGATTAACAATGTCCATTAACCTTAAAATCCATTTTTTAGCCTTTTTGAGGATTTTTGGACGCATTTCTAGACTTTGCAGGCGTCTACTCGGCCAATAAAGTGATTTTTCCAATAATATTTCATGAGGATGACTTTTTGTAATCTTTGTTTATCATCATGATTGAAATAGAACACATTTTGTGAAGCGCATCTCTTATTTTGCGCGAAGAATGTAAAAGGAACGCGTTCATAGCGACGGCCGTTACAAAGGGCGCAGCACTAATTCAGCGTCCCATAGGATAACGTGTGAATTCGGCCTACTTCAAGCGCCATTTCTGGCGTCCTTGCAATACTTGGCAAAAAAAATTTGGTATCAAATTAAAGCTCTGTTTCTCTAGATTCCAAAACTTTTGTCGGCATATATCGATGACCATTGACTTTTTTCGCTATTTTGCGGTGCAAAAAAAATAGCTAAAAATATACTAAACTCACCACTCACATTTCAAAATCGGGTTTCTCTTAATCCGCCACAGAGAATTGCTTTTGAGATCAATTGTCCAGTTTTTTTCTCATTTTATCATTAAAGACACTTGTCAAATTCATATGAGCCGATTTTGAGTGATTTAAAGTGAACATGTCGGTAGATATGGTCGCTACAATCTCATATTCACTATGGACTATATTAGCCGAATTTCGTTGTTACATAAAATGCGGAGTGATTTAGTGTTGCGCCCTCTTATAAGGTGTTAAAAGTTTTCAAAATCCACATTTATTACTCATTAAGTAAACTAGAGAAAATTTGAAGCTCAACACCGAAGATTTCATGTCTTTACGACATTCCGTTCAAGAGAAATGATATTTTAAAGATCAGTGCCGTAACGCCGAAAATCGAATATTTCGACTTTTCCTCCAATACGCGAAAGTTTGTACAAAACTCACTTAATTAGTGACAGACGACAATTTGAGCACGTCTTTGAACCAAGTTTAATGTCTTTTCTAGATTATCAGTGTTGCCATTTTGTTTTGGAAATCATTTATTACTGAGTCTGAAGTATAACCACCCCCCTCGTTCCAGTGGTAACAATTGCGATCATTTTGTGTAGGCCTACTGAATATTCAGCAAAACGGCTTGATGCAGATTAACAATGTCCATTAACCTTAAAATCCATTTTTGAGCCTTTTTGAGGATTTCTGGACGCATTTCTAGACTTTGCAGGCGCCTACTCGGCCAATAAAGTGTTTTTTTCAATAATATTTCATGAGGATGACTTTTTGTAATCTTTGTTTATCATCATGATTGAAATAGAACACATTTTGTGAAGCGCATCTCTTATTTTGCGCGAAGAATGTAAAAGGAACGCGTTCATAGCGACGGCCGTTACAAGGGGGCGCAGCACTAATTCAGCGTCCCATAGGATAACGTGTGAATTCGGCCTACTTCAAGCGCCATTTCTGGCGTCCTTGCAATACTTGGCAAAAAAAATTTGGTATCAAATTAAAGCTCTGTTTCTCTAGATTCCAAAACTTTTGTCGGCATATATCGATGACCATTGACTTTTTTCGCTATTTTGCGGTGCAAAAAAAATAGCTAAAAATATACTAAACTCACCACTCACATTTCAAAATCGGGTTTTCTCTTAATCCGCCACAGAGAATTGCTTTTGAGATCAATTGTCCAGTTTTTTTCGCATGTTTTCATTAAAGACACTTGTCAAATTCATATGAGCCGATTTTGAGTGATTTAAAGTGAACATGTCGGTAGATATGGTCGCTACAATCTCATATTCACTATGGACTATATTAGCCGAATTTCGTTGTTACATAAAATGCGGAGTGATTTAGTGTTGCGCCCTCTTATAAGGTGTTAAAAGTTTTCAAAATCCACATTTATTACTCATTAAGTAAACTAGAGAAAATTTGAAGCTCAACACCGAAGATTTCATGTCTCTGCGACATTCCGTTCAAGAGAAATGATATTTTAAAGATCAGTGCCGAAACGCCGAAAATCGAATATTTCGACTTTTCCTCCAATACGCGAAAGTTTGTACAAAACTCACTTAATTAGTGACAGACGACAATTTGAGCACGTCTTTGAACCAAGTTTAATTTCTTTTCTAGATTATCAGTGTTGCCATTTTGTTTTGGAAATCATTTATTACTGAGTCTGAAGTATAACCACCCCCCTCGTTCCAGTGGTAACAATTGTGATCATTTTGTGTAGGCCTAGTGAATATTCAGCAAAACGGCTTGATGCAGATTAACAATGTCCATTAACCTTAAAATCCATTTTGAGCCTTTTTGAGGATTTTGGACGCATTTCTAGACTTTGCAGGCGTCTACTCGGCCAATAAAGTGATTTTTCCAATAATATTTCATGAGGATGACTTTTTGTAATCTTTGTTTATCATCATGATTGAAATAGAACACATTTTGTGAAGCGCATCTCTTATTTTGCGCGAAGAATGTAAAAGGAACGCGTTCATAGCGACGGCCGTTACAAAGGGCGCAGCACTAATTCAGCGTCCCATAGGATAACGTGTGAATTCGGCCTACTTCAAGCGCCATTTCTGGCGTCCTTGCAATACTTGGCAAAAAAAATTTGGTATCAAATTAAAGCTATGTTTCTCTAGATTCCAAAACTTTTGTCGGCATATATCGATGACCATTGACTTTTTTCGCTATTTTGCGGTGCAAAAAAAATAGCTAAAAATATACTAAACTCACCACTCACATTTCAAAATCGGGTTTTCTTAATCCGCCACAGAGAATTGCTTTTGAGATCAATTGTCCAGTTTTTTTCGCATGTTATCATTAAAGACACTTGTCAAATTCATATGAGCCGATTTTGAGTGATTTAAAGTGAACATGTCGGTAGATATGGTCGCTACAATCTCATATTCACTATGGACTATATTAGCCGAATTTCGTTGTTACATAAAATGCGGAGTGATTTAGTGTTGCGCCCTCTTATAAGGTGTTAAAAGTTTTCAAAATCCACATTTATTACTCATTAAGTAAACTAGAGAAAATTTGAAGCTCAACACCGAAGATTTCATGTCTTTACGACATTCCGTTCAAGAGAAATGATATTTTAAAGATCAGTGCCGTAACGCCGAAAATCGAATATTTCGACTTTTCCTCCAATACGCGAAAGTTTGTACAAAACTCACTTAATTAGTGACAGACGACAATTTGAGCACGTCTTTGAACCAAGTTTAATGTCTTTTCTAGATTATCAGTGTTGCCATTTTGTTTTGGAAATCATTTATTACTGAGTCTGAAGTATAACCACCCCCCTCGTTCCAGTGGTAACAATTGCGATCATTTTGTGTAGGCCTACTGAATATTCAGCAAAACGGCTTGATGCAGATTAACAATGTCCATTAACCTTAAAATCCATTTTTGAGCCTTTTTTTTTTTTTTGGACGCATTTCTAGACTTTGCAGGCGCCTACTCGGCCAATAAAGTGTTTTTTTCAATAATATTTCATGAGGATGACTTTTTGTAATCTTTGTTTATCATCATGATTGAAATAGAACACATTTTGTGAAGCGCATCTCTTATTTTGCGCGAAGAATGTAAAAGGAACGCGTTCATAGCGACGGCCGTTACAAGGGGGCGCAGCACTAATTCAGCGTCCCATAGGATAACGTGTGAATTCGGCCTACTTCAAGCGCCATTTCTGGCGTCCTTGCAATACTTGGCAAAAAAAATTTGGTATCAAATTAAAGCTCTGTTTCTCTAGATTCCAAAACTTTTGTCGGCATATATCGATGACCATTGACTTTTTTCGCTATTTTGCGGTGCAAAAAAAATAGCTAAAAATATACTAAACTCACCACTCACATTTCAAAATCGGGTTTTCTCTTAATCCGCCACAGAGAATTGCTTTTGAGATCAATTGTCCAGTTTTTTTAGCATGTTATCATTAAAGACACTTGTCAAATTCATATGAGCCGATTTTGAGTGATTTAAAGTGAACATGTCGGTAGATATGGTCGCTACAATCTCATATTCACTATGGACTATATTAGCCGAATTTCGTTGTTACATAAAATGCGGAGTGATTTAGTGTTGCGCCCTCTTATAAGGTGTTAAAAGTTTTCAAAATCCACATTTATTACTCATTAAGTAAACTAGAGAAAATTTGAAGCTCAACACCGAAGATTTCATGTCTCTGCGACATTCCGTTCAAGAGAAATGATATTTTAAAGATCAGTGCCGAAACGCCGAAAATCGAATATTTCGACTTTTCCTCCAATACGCGAAAGTTTGTACAAAACTCACTTAATTAGTGACAGACGACAATTTGAGCACGTCTTTGAACCAAGTTTAATTTCTTTTCTAGATTATCAGTGTTGCCATTTTGTTTTGGAAATCATTTATTACTGAGTCTGAAGTATAACCACCCCCCTCGTTCCAGTGGTAACAATTGTGATCATTTTGTGTAGGCCTAGTGAATATTCAGCAAAACGGCTTGATGCAGATTAACAATGTCCATTAACCTTAAAATCCATTTTTGAGCCTTTTTGAGGATTTTTGGACGCATTTCTAGACTTTGCAGGCGTCTACTCGGCCAATAAAGTGATTTTTCCAATAATATTTCATGAGGATGACTTTTTGTAATCTTTGTTTATCATCATGATTGAAATAGAACACATTTTGTGAAGCGCATCTCTTATTTTGCGCGAAGAATGTAAAAGGAACGCGTTCATAGCGACGGCCGTTACAAAGGGCGCAGCACTAATTCAGCGTCCCATAGGATAACGTGTGAATTCGGCCTACTTCAAGCGCCATTTCTGGCGTCCTTGCAATACTTGGCAAAAAAATTTGGTATCAAATTAAAGCTATGTTTCTCTAGATTCCAAAACTTTTGTCGGCATATATCGATGACCATTGACTTTTTTCGCTATTTTGCGGTGCAAAAAAAATAGCTAAAATATACTAAACTCACCACTCACATTTCAAAATCGGGTTTTCTCTTAATCCGCCACAGAGAATTGCTTTTGAGATCAATTGTCCAGTTTTTTTCGCATGTTATCATTAAAGACACTTGTCAAATTCATATGAGCCGATTTTGAGTGATTTAAAGTGAACATGTCGGTAGATATGGTCGCTACAATCTCATATTCACTATGGACTATATTAGCCGAATTTCGTTGTTACATAAAATGCGGAGTGATTTAGTGTTGCGCCCTCTTATAAGGTGTTAAAAGTTTTCAAAATCCACATTTATTACTCATTAAGTAAACTAGAGAAAATTTGAAGCTCAACACCGAAGATTTCATGTCTTTACGACATTCCGTTCAAGAGAAATGATATTTTAAAGATCAGTGCCGTAACGCCGAAAATCGAATATTTCGACTTTTCCTCCAATACGCGAAAGTTTGTACAAAACTCACTTAATTAGTGACAGACGACAATTTGAGCACGTCTTTGAACCAAGTTTAATTTCTTTTCTAGATTATCAGTGTTGCCATTTTGTTTTGGAAATCATTTATTACTGAGTCTGAAGTATAACCACCCCCCTCGTTCCAGTGGTAACAATTGCGATCATTTTGTGTAGGCCTACTGAATATTCAGCAAAACGGCTTGATGCAGATTAACAATGTCCATTAACCTTAAAATCCATTTTTGAGCCTTTTGAGGATTTCTGGACGCATTTCTAGACTTTGCAGGCGCCTACTCGGCCAATAAAGTGTTTTTTTCAATAATATTTCATGAGGATGACTTTTTGTAATCTTTGTTTATCATCATGATTGAAATAGAACACATTTTGTGAAGCGCATCTCTTATTTTGCGCGAAGAATGTAAAAGACATTCCGTTCAAGAGAGAATGATATTTTAAAGATCAGTGCCGAAACGCCGAAAATCGAATATTTCGACTTTTCCTCCAATACGCGAAAGTTTGTACAAAACTCACAATTAGTGACAGACGACAATTTGAGCACGTCTTTAAACCAAGATTAATTTCTTGTCTAGATTATCAGTGTTGCCATTTTGTTTTGGAAATCATTTATTACTGAGTCTGAAGTATAACCACCCCCCTCGTTCCAGTGGTAACAATTGTGATCATTTTGTGTAGGCCTAGTGAATATTCAGCAAAACGGCTTGATGCAGATTAACAATGTCCATTAACCTTAAAATCCATTTTTTGAGCCTTTTTGAGGATTTTGGACGCATTTCTAGACTTTGCAGGCGTCTACTCGGCCAATAAAGTGATTTTTCAATAATATTTCATGAGGATGACTTTTTGTAATCTTTGTTTATCATCATGATTGAAATAGAACACATTTTGTGAAGCGCATCTCTTATTTTGCGCGAAGAATGTAAAGGAACGCGTTCATAGCGACGGCCGTTACAAAGGGCGCAGCACTAATTCAGCGTCCCATAGGATAACGTGTGAATTCGGCCTACTTCAAGCGCCATTTCTGGCGTCCTTGCAATACTTGGCAAAAAAATTTGGTATCAAATTAAAGCTCTGTTTCTCTAGATTCCAAAACTTTTGTCGGCATATATCGATGACCATTGACTTTTTTCGCTATTTTGCGGTGCAAAAAAATAGCTAAAATATACTAAACTCACCACTCACATTTCAAAATCGGGTTTCTCTTAATCCGCCACAGAGAATTGCTTTTGAGATCAATTGTCCAGTTTTTTCGCATGTTATCATTAAAGACACTTGTCAAATTCATATGAGCCGATTTTGAGTGATTTAAAGTGAACATGTCGGTAGATATGGTCGCTACAATCTCATATTCACTATGGACTATATTAGCCAATTTCGTTGTTACATAAAATGCGGAGTGATTTAGTGTTGCGCCCTCTTATAAGGTGTTAAAAGTTTTCAAAATCCACATTTATTACTCATTAAGTAAACTAGAGAAAATTTGAAGCTCAACACCGAAGATTTCATGTCTCTTACGACATTCCGTTCAAGAGAAATGATATTTTAAAGAACAGTGCCGTAACGCCGAAAATCGAATATTTCGACTTTTCCTCCAATACGCGAAAGTTTGTACAAAACTCACTTAATTAGTGACAGACGACAATTTGAGCAATGTCTTTGAACCAAGTTTAATGTCTTTTCTAGATTATCAGTGTTGCCATTTTGTTTTGGAAATCATTTATTACTGAGTCTGAAGTATAACCACCCCCTCGTTCCAGTGGTAACAATTGCGATCATTTTGTGTAGGCCTACTGATATTCAGCAAAACGGCTTGATGCAGATTAACAATGTCCATTAACCTTAAAATCCATTTTGAGCCTTTTTGAGGATTTCTGGACGCATTTCTAGACTTTGCAGGCGCCTACTCGGCCAATAAAGTGTTTTTTTCAATAATATTTCATGAGGATGACTTTTTGTAATTTTTGTTTATCATCATGATTGAAATAGAACGCATTTCATGACGCATTTCTTATTTTGCGCGAAGAATGTAAAAGGAACGCGTTCATAGCGACGGCCGTTACAAGGTGTTAAAAGTTTTCAAAATCCACATTTATTACTCATTAAGTAAACTAGAGAAAATTTGAAGCTCAACACCGAAGATTTCATGTCTCTGCGACATTCCGTTCAAGAGAAATGATATTTTAAAGATCAGTGCCGAAACGCCGAAAATCGAATATTTCGACTTTTCCTCCAATACGCGAAAGTTTGTACAAAACTCACTTAATTAGTGACAGACGACAATTTGAGCACGTCTTTGAACCAAGTTTAATTTCTTTTCTAGATTATCAGTGTTGCCATTTTGTTTTGGAAATCATTTATTACTGAGTCTGAAGTATAACCACCCCCCTCGTTCCAGTGGTAACAATTGTGATCATTTTGTGTAGGCCTAGTGAATATTCAGCAAAACGGCTTGATGCAGATTAACAATGTCCATTAACCTTAAAATCCATTTTGAGCCTTTTGAGGATTTTTGGACGCATTTCTAGACTTTGCAGGCGTCTACTCGGCCAATAAAGTGATTTTTCCAATAATATTTCATGAGGATGACTTTTTGTAATCTTTGTTTATCATCATGATTGAAATAGAACACATTTTGTGAAGCGCATCTCTTATTTTGCGCGAAGAATGTAAAAGGAACGCGTTCATAGCGACGGCCGTTACAAAGGGCGCAGCACTAATTCAGCGTCCCATAGGATAACGTGTGAATTCGGCCTACTTCAAGCGCCATTTCTGGCGTCCTTGCAATACTTGGCAAAAAAAATTTGGTATCAAATTAAAGCTATGTTTCTCTAGATTCCAAAACTTTTGTCGGCATATATCGATGACCATTGACTTTTTTCGCTATTTTGCGGTGCAAAAAAAATAGCTAAAAATATACTAAACTCACCACTCACATTTCAAAATCGGGTTTTCTCTTAATCCGCCACAGAGAATTGCTTTTGAGATCAATTGTCCAGTTTTTTTTTTTTTTTTTCATTAAAGACACTTGTCAAATTCATATGAGCCGATTTTGAGTGATTTAAAGTGAACATGTCGGTAGATATGGTCGCTACAATCTCATATTCACTATGGACTATATTAGCCGAATTTCGTTGTTACATAAAATGCGGAGTGATTTAGTGTTGCGCCCTCTTATAAGGTGTTAAAAGTTTTCAAAATCCACATTTATTACTCATTAAGTAAACTAGAGAAAATTTGAAGCTCAACACCGAAGATTTCATGTCTTTACGACATTCCGTTCAAGAGAAATGATATTTTAAAGATCAGTGCCGTAACGCCGAAAATCGAATATTTCGACTTTTCCTCCAATACGCGAAAGTTTGTACAAAACTCACTTAATTAGTGACAGACGACAATTTGAGCACGTCTTTGAACCAAGTTTAATGTCTTTTCTAGATTATCAGTGTTGCCATTTTGTTTTGGAAATCATTTATTACTGAGTCTGAAGTATAACCACCCCCTCGTTCCAGTGGTAACAATTGCGATCATTTTGTGTAGGCCTACTGAATATTCAGCAAAACGGCTTGATGCAGATTAACAATGTCCATTAACCTTAAAATCCATTTTTGAGCCTGTTTGAGGATTTCTGGACGCATTTCTAGACTTTGCAGGCGTCTTCTCGGCCAATAAAGTGATTTTTCCATTAATATTTCATGAGGATGACTTTTTGTAATCTTTGTTTATCATCATGATTGAAATAGAACACATTTTGTGAAGCGCATCTCTTATTTTGCGCGAAGAATGTAAAAGGAACGCGTTCATAGCGACGGCCGTTACAAGGGGCGCAGCACTAATTCAGCGTCCCATAGGATAACGTGTGAATTCGGCCTACTTCAAGCGCCATTTCTGGCGTCCTTGCAATACTTGGCAAAAAAAATTTGGTATCAAATTAAAGCTCTGTTTCTCTAGATTCCAAAACTTTTGTCGGCATATATCGATGACCATTGACTTTTTTCGCTATTTTGCGGTGCAAAAAAATAGCTAAAATATACTAAACTCACCACTCACATTTCAAAATCGGTTTTCTCTTAATCCGCCACAGAGAATTGCTTTTGAGATCAATTGTCCAGTTTTTTTCGCATGTTATCATTAAAGACACTTGTCAAATTCATATGAGCCGATTTTGAGTGATTTAAAGTGAACATGTCGGTAGATATGGTCGCTACAATCTCATATTCACTATGGACTATATTAGCCGAATTTCGTTGTTACATAAAATGCGGAGTGATTTAGTGTTGCGCCCTCTTATAAGGTGTTAAAAGTTTTCAAAATCCACATTTATTACTCATTAAGTAAACTAGAGAAAATTTGAAGCTCAACACCGAAGATTTCATGTCTCTGCGACATTCCGTTCAAGAGAAATGATATTTTAAAGATCAGTGCCGAAACGCCGAAAATCGAATATTTCGACTTTTCCTCCAATACGCGAAAGTTTGTACAAAACTCACTTAATTAGTGACAGACGACAATTTAAGCACGTCTTTGAACCAAGTTTAATTTCTTTCTAGATTATCAGTGTTGCCATTTTGTTTTGGAAATCATTTATTACTGAGTCTGAAGTATAACCACCCCTCGTTCCAGTGGTAACAATTGTGATCATTTTGTGTAGGCCTAGTGAATATTCAGCAAAACGGCTTGATGCAGATTAACAATGTCCATTAACCTTAAAATCCATTTTTGAGCCTTTTTGAGGATTTTTGGACGCATTTCTAGACTTTGCAGGCGTCTACTCGGCCAATAAAGTGATTTTTCCAATAATATTTCATGAGGATGACTTTTTGTAATCTTTGTTTATCATCATGATTGAAATAGAACACATTTTGTGAAGCGCATCTCTTATTTTGCGCGAAGAATGTAAAAGGAACGCGTTCATAGCGACGGCCGTTACAAAGGGCGCAGCACTAATTCAGCGTCCATAGGATAACGTGTGAATTCGGCCTACTTCAAGCGCCATTTCTGGCGTCCTTGCAATACTTGGCAAAAAAAAATTTGGTATCAAATTAAAGCTCTGTTTCTCTAGATTCCAAAACTTTTGTCGGCATATATCGATGACCATTGACTTTTTTCGCTATTTTGCGGTGCAAAAAATAGCTAAAAATATACTAAACTCACCACTCACATTTCAAAATCAGGGTTTCTCTTAATCCGCCACAGAGAATTGCTTTTGAGATCAATTGTCCAGTTTTTTTCGCATGTTATCATTAAAGACACTTGTCAAATTCATATGAGCCGATTTTGAGTGATTTAAAGTGAACATGTCGGTAGATATGGTCGCTACAATCTCATATTCACTATGGACTATATTAGCCGAATTTCGTTGTTACATAAAATGCGGAGTGATTTAGTGTTGCGCCCTCTTATAAGGTGTTAAAGTTTTCAAAATCCACATTTATTACTCATTAAGTAAACTAGAGAAAATTTGAAGCTCAACACCGAAGATTTCATGTCTTTACGACATTCCGTTCAAGAGAAATGATATTTTAAAGATCAGTGCCGTAACGCCGAAAATCGAATATTTCGACTTTTCCTCCAATACGCGAAAGTTTGTACAAAACTCACTTAATTAGTGACAGACGACAATTTGAGCACGTCTTTGAACCAAGTTTAATGTCTTTTCTAGATTATCAGTGTTGCCATTTTGTTTTGGAAATCATTTATTACTGAGTCTGAAGTATAACCACCCCACTCTTTCAAGTGGTAACAATTGTGATCATTGTGTGTAGGCCTACTGAATATTCAGCAAAACGGCTTGATGCAGATTAACAATGTCCATTAACCTTAAAATCCATTTTTGAGCCTTTTTGAGAATGGACGCATTTCTAGACTTTGCAGGCGCCTACTCGGCCAATAAAGTGTTTTTTTTTTTCAATAATATTTCATGAGGATGACTTTTTGTAATCTTTGTTTATCATCATGATTGAAATAGAACACATTTTGTGAAGCGCATCTCTTATTTTGCGCGAAGAATGTAAAAGGAACGCGTTCATAGCGACGGCCGTTACAAGGGGGGCGCAGCACTAATTCAGCGTCCCATAGGATAACGTGTGAATTCGGCCTCACTTCAAGCGCCATTTCTGGCGTCCTTGCAATACTTGGCAAAAAATTTGGTATCAAATTAAAGCTCTGTTTCTCTAGATTCCAAAACTTTTGTCGGCATATATCGATGACCATTGACTTTTTTCGCTATTTTGCGGTGCAAAAAAAATAGCTAAAAATATACTAAACTCACCACTCACATTTCAAAATCGGGTTTTCTCTTAATCCGCCACAGAGAATTGCTTTTGAGATCAATTGTCCAGTTTTTTCGCATGTTATCATTAAAGACACTTGTCAAATTCATATGAGCCGATTTTGAGTGATTTAAAGTGAACATGTCGGTAGATATGGTCGCTACAATCTCATATTCACTATGGACTATATTAGCCGAATTTCGTTTGTTACATAAAATGCGGAGTGATTTAGTGTTGCGCCCTCTTATAAGGTGTTAAAGTTTTCAAAATCCACATTTATTACTCATTAAGTAAACTAGAGAAAATTTGAAGCTCAACACCGAAGATTTCATGTCTCTGCGACATTCCGTTCAAGAGAAATGATATTTTAAAGATCAGTGCCGAAACGCCGAAAAATCGAATATTTCGACTTTTCCTCCAATACGCGAAAGTTTGTACAAAACTCACTTAATTAGTGACAGACGACAATTTGAGCACGTCTTTGAACCAAGTTTAATTTCTTTTCTAGATTATCAGTGTTGCCATTTTGTTTTTTGGAAATCATTTATTACTGAGTCTGAAGTATAACCACCCCCTCGTTCCAGTGGTAACAATTGCAGATCATTTTGTGTAGGCCTAGTGAATATTCAGCAAAACGGCTTGATGCAGATTAACAATGTCCATTAACCTTAAAATCCATTTTTGAGCCTTTTTGAGGATTTTTGGACGCATTTCTAGACTTTGCAGGCGTCTACTCGTACCAATAAAGTGATTTTTCCAATAATATTTCATGAGGATGACTTTTTTGTAATCTTTGTTTATCATCATGATTGAAATAGAACACATTTTGTGAAGCGCATCTCTTATTTTGCGCGAAGAATGTAAAGGAACGCGTTCATAGCGACGGCGTTACAAGGGGGCGCAGCACTAATTCAGCGTCCCATAGGATAACGTGTGAATTCGGCCTACTTCAAGCGCCATTTCTGGCGTCCTTGCAATACTTGGCAAAAAAAATTTGGTATCAAATTAAAGCTCTGTTTCTCTAGATTCCAAAACTTTTGTCGGCATATATCGATGACCATTGACTTTTTTCGCTATTTTGCGGTGCAAAAAAATAGCCAAAAAATATACTAAACTCACCACTCACATTTCAAAAAATCGGGTTTTCTCTTAATCCGCCATAGAGAATTGCATGTGAGATAAACTGTCCGGGGTTTTCCGCATGTTATCATTGATGACACTTGTCGAATTCATATGCTATGATTTTGAGTGATTTAAAGTGAACATGTCGGTAGATATGGTCGCTACAATCTTCATATTCACTATGGACTATATTAGCCGAATTTCGTTTGTTACATAAAATGCGAGTGATTTAGTGTTGCGCCTCTTATAAGGTGTTAAAGTTTTCAAAATCACATTTATTACTCATTAAGTAAACTAGAGAAAATTTGCAGCTCAACAAAGAAGATTTCATGGCTCTGCTACATTCCGTACGAGAGAAATGATGTTTTAAAGATTAGTGCCGAAACACCGAAAATCGACTTTTTCGACTTTTCCTCCAATACGCTGTGAGGATTTGTACAAAACTCACTTAATTAGTGACAGACGACAATTTGAGCACGTCTTTGAACCAAGTTTAATTTCTTTTCTGGATTATCAGTGTTATCCATTTGTTTTGGAAATCATTTGTTACTGAGTCTGAAGTATAACCCCCTCGTTCAGTGGTAACAATTGTGATCATTTATTGTAGGCCTAGTGAATATTCAGCAAAACGGCTTGATGCAGATTAACAATGTCCATTAACCTTAAAATCCATTTTTGAGCCTTTTTGAGGGATTTTGGACGCATTCTGAACTTTGCAGAAGGCGTCTACTCGGCCAATAAAGTGATTTTTCCAATAATATTTCATGAGGATGACTTTTTGTAATCTTTGTTTATCATCATGATTGAAATAGAACACATTTTGTGAAGCATCTCTTATTTTGCGCGAAGATAGCTAAAAGAAGGTACATTCAGCAGCGACAGCCGTTACAAAGGGGCGCAACACTAATTCAGCGTCCCATAGGATAACGTGTGAATTCAAGCCTACTTCAAGCGCCATTTCTGGCGTCCTTGCAATATTAGCAAAAAAAATTTGGTATCAAATTAAAGCTAACTGTTTCTCTAGATTCCAAAACTTTTGTCGGCATATATCGATGACCATTGACTTTTTTCGCTATTTTGCGGTGCAAAAAAATAGCTAAAATATATAAAACTCACCACTCATTTCAAAATCAGGTTTTCTCTTAATCCGCATACAGAGAATTACTTTTTGAGATCAATTGTCCAGTTTTTTCGCATGTTATCATTAAGACATATCCAAATTCATATGAGCCGATTTTGAGTGATTT